>NC_057803.1:644962506-644973193 GCF_018294505.1 Triticum aestivum | reverse complement strand
AACAATGCTCACGTACGGCCGGCGACGGCGATGCGAGGTGCGGAGCGGGGCGGCGACGGCTTCGAGGCGGCGCGGACCGGGGCGGTGACGTCGATCGGGGCGACGCGGGCGGGCTGGGCGGGGCGGCGATGGCGAGGTGGCGGCAGGGAGACGCGCGGCGACGGGAGTGGAGCAGGAGAGATCGAAGTCGCGCTAAGTGCTGTATATATAGCAAAGGCTTTGGTCCCGGTTCGTGGCACCAACCGGGACTAATGCCCCCTTTAGTCCCGGTTGGTGCCACCAACCGGGACCAAAGGCCTCTTTTCAGCAGCCCAAAAGGCAGGAAACGAAGACCTTTGGTCCCGGTTGGTGGCTCCAACCAGAACTAAAGAGCGGCATTCGTCCCGGTTGGTTCAACTAACCGAGACCAAAGAGTGGCATTGGTACCGGTTGATGCCACCAACCGGTACCAATGGACCCGTCTAACTACTTTTTTATTTTCTGCAGCTGTTTTTTTGTTGATTCTTTCTGCAGCTGTTTTTTTAGTCCCACTTGGTCAAGCGAGAGGCAGTCGCAGCTGTTTATAAAGCCCTGAGTGCAGAGACGATGACGAAGAGGCTCAATGCTCCTGCACGTTGGTTAGCTTCAAGCCTTGAGAAATATGGTAGACTGCACAGAGCTATGTGCAGTGCAGTTGACACTATTCCGAAAGGCTTGAAGCAAATTAACAAGTATTGCGCCTCTTTTTTATTTTTAATGACTTATTACAACTCAAAAATAAAAAGAAAAAAAATAAATATAGCAGAAAAGAAAAAAAAACTATACAGAAAACTACCCAGAAATGAATAGAAGCAAAAAATAGTTGTGATTAACTATACTAAAAAATGAGCATAGATGCTTATTTTTAATGACTTATTACAACTCAGAAATAAAAAGAAAAAAATAAATATAGCAGAAAAGAAAAAAAAACTATACAAAAAACTACTCAGAAATGAATAGAAGCAAAAAATAATTGTGATTAACTGTACTAAAAAAGGTGTATAGATGCTTATTTTTAATGACTTATTACAACTCAGAAATAAAAAGAAGAAAAAATAGTTATGATTAACTTTACTAAAATATGAGCATAGATTCTTATTTTTAATGACTTATTATAATTCAAAAATAAATAGAAGAAAAAATAGTTATGATTAACTTTACCAAAAATGAGCATAGATGCTTATTTTTAATGACTTATTATAACTCAGAAATAAAAAGAAAAAAATAAATATAGCAGAAAAGAAAAAAAACTATATAAAAAACTACTCAGAAATGAGCATAGATGCGCCTATAGAGGAAATTCAACTTAAATCCATAACAAATTTCAAGAGAAATTCGTATGAATTTAGGCTAAATTCCCTATATAAGGGCATCTATTTTCATTTTCAGAGGAGCTCAATAAGGCAGAGAGGTAGGGGCTTATAAACCGGTCTGATTCCCCTTCAGTTGGCGAGGTGGGACCAAACTCTGGCCGCAACGAGGACCAACCCTTTAGTCCCGGTTGGTGGAATGGACCGGGACTAATGACCGTCCTTTGGTCCCGGTTCAGGCCACCAACCGGGACCAATGGTGGTGGGCCAGGAGCGAGGGCCATTGGTCCCGGTTCGTCCCACCAACCGGGACCAATAGCTCCAGACGAACCGGGACCAATGGCCCACGTGGCCCGGCCGGCCCCTGGGGCTCACGAACCGGGTCCAATGCCCCCATTGGTCCCGGTTCTGGATTGAACCGAGACTAATGGGCTGGACCGGCATGGACCATTGACCCCTTTTCTACTAGTGGTTGTAGATATTTTATCTTGTCAGCAACTCATGTACAAAGTTGTTAGTTTGTTTTCCGAATGAAGAAAAATCTTCTCATGTTTCTTTTTTTGCGGGAAAAATATCTTCTCATGCTTAATTAGCTGAAATTTTACGTTACATACACTGAAACAACACTACAGCCGCGTCTGTTCTGTTTTGAGCGCACGTTTTGCTGACCACTATGTTTTGGAGGCATAATTCTCACTATTTGGCGGCACCTAAAAAATTCATCACATAAAATGAGAGATGTTGAATGAATAATGTAACTTTGATGAAGTTTTAGTACAACTTTGTACTATAGGGCAGCCCGGTGCATGTAGCTCCCACTTGCGCAGGGTCCGGGAAAGGGTCCGACCACTTTGGGTCTATAGTATGCAGCCTTTCACTATATTTCTGTAAAAGCCTGTTTTCAGGACTTCGAACTTTACCACTGCGCCAAGGCTCCCCTTCCACAATTTTGTACTATAGTTGTACTAAATTGCGTCAATTAATTTGGATCGGAGAAACTATTTATTTTCTTTTAGACAAGATTAATCATGGCCCCTATAATTCAGTCAATTGGGAGAAAATAAATACTCCTTTCTAAGGATTTCCAAACATGGCAGGCCAACTAGAATATTACACTATGAATCACAAATGGGACTGAAGTGAGTATCGACCTCTTTGCCCTCTTGTAACAAATAAAAATAGTAGGCAACCTGGAAGACTGCCCGAGCTGAATCCTCTAAATTGCGTGGTCGTGAGTGCTGCTCACATTGTTCACTGTGATTCTGTGAATCCTGTGAAGCAATACACCTCCAGCCGGCAACCACACTTTTAGTGGCATTGCGTGTGTGTGGTATTTTTTAGTAAGAACCAAGCAAAGATCAAGCGCTACTCCTTTCCAATACAGGTATGTAGACGTATTCTTTGCAAACTAAATATAGCAACCACGCATCCCTACTCCTTGCCAGCACATGTACGAATGATGGCTTATTTGCAAGCTACTCCCTCCGTCCCGAAATATAAGAACGTTTTCATGGTGGTCAATCTCTTCAAGCAATAATCATCCAGCCGACAATCACACTGATGTTTTTACCTCGTGTGTAGAAATCAAGGCAGGCGTAATCACAAATCCTGATGCTTCCTAGTCCTAGGATGTCAGTGGATTTTAGTGGCATTGCAAGCGCGATTCCAGTTCTAACCAAGCGCAGAACTTATGTGCATGACGTTTCTGGTATAATTGGTCTGAACAAAGCAAAGTCAGAGCTCCACTCCTTGCCCGCACAGCTATGCAGATAGCCTGATGGCTTCTGCACAGGCTATATGAGCATGTTCCACCTAGCAACAACCGAGTTCCACTCCTTGCCCACACAGATTGCAAAACTATATATATGAGCATGTTCCATCTCTATTGTCACGCTTAAATGATTAGGAACAACATTACATAAATGTCCGATAATGTATGGCGCAAGTGCAACTACCATGGTATTGAAGCTTTCAAGCTATTCAATGACAGTCATAAACAGCACATGTGTAGAACTTGCTGATAGAAGTTCTGATAGGTCAATTCAAGCCCACAGTGTAGTTCCTAAGATGATCACATTCTGAGATAGCCTACAGTCAAGTCGCGTCGTTGAATTAGTCATGTGAATGTCATGGACGAAGAGGACGTACATCACAAAGTTGCAATACACTTTCCTCTTCACTTAGTAATAGTATGGCTATAAGGACAGTTTCAGTAAATCTCGCCAAAGAAATAGTTATTAAACAAATATTTATCTTTTTTGTATTTGTTCTATTTTTATTCAACCACAAAAGGTTTATATGTACTCATCAATATAACAATGAATAAACAGCCCCAATCTTACTGGAACCTAGAAGCACGTGGGATGAGAAGTACTTGCTACTGGGCTATCGACCATGGTGGCATAATGTCAGACTGAATGCTATTCATGTAGAAGGGGTGCTATATTAGTCAGGGGATTGTCTCGCAGACACACTACTTTTTTGTCGAAGAGGATTACCACGGCCTCTGCATCAACATGATATACACATTCATCTTTATCAATAATTCATTAGAGCCTGACAAAATGAATATAAGGATCAACCCAAAGACACCTTCTAGGTGAACAAAGTCGCTACACCTACAAGTATATAGATGTGCCATGTCCGCATAACAGACACAATCTAATCCAGTGGCCTTAAGACCATCCGATTTAGGCATCCCATAAGGTCCATTGCCTACGCACGCTCTACGATCCACCGTTGCCATCTTCTGCCATCCCGTCTTCAGGAGGATCACTACATAGATCTTGCCAGTCCCATTAGCCGTCGACGTCAGGACGACAACAGACAGCGGCACCAATCTGTGCACGTCGATCAAACCGAATCCAACACTAAGACTCCACTGCTCCACACCACCGAGACCCACCTCCCTTCAATGCAGTCGATATAACACCGCTCCACCTGTTCGCCTCTCCAGTGAACCAGTGCTTCATGACGATACCCCTACGAGGCAGATCGACAACAAAGTCTCCGTCATCATCCGATCCGGGAGACCCAGGTCTAGGGTTTCCCCTGGAACAACTGCCAACCTGGTTGTAGAGGGGACACCATGTGCAACTGCCGACGCACCCAAGCGGTGCCCACACTATTTTGTGTCATAGGGAGGAGTTTATTGCCGGTGTCAGGAGTAAGCAGATGAAAATGATAAAGACATTAATTTTGTGCTAAATTATGCAATTACCTGTTCTAACTGCCAGACTAGACTGTTGTCGTTCTTGGCAGGAGCAGAATGTGTTTGTTGTGGCTTGAAGAAGAATGGAGGCAAAGCTAATCATACCGCGCCATCAGCGAAAGGGATGTGATGGTGCATGTGATTAAGCCGGACTGGTGGTCAGCTGATTGGACACAGGTCCAAAACAATCATTGTAGTGAAATTTTGTTGAACGTGTAGAGGCAAAACTTATGTCAAGTCTCTTAGGAAGGTGCCGTTAGAAAGAGTTTAGCAAAGATACAGTGTTCTATGTTGTATCCGGTCTAATTTCTTGTTTACTACCTTTACTTGTACTTGTATACGTGATTTGTCAAGGATAAATCATGGTGCAAAAAATTCACACTCATATTAGTTACCCAATTTACAGTTTGCCTCTTACAAAATCCTTTTTTTTTGTTTTGAATTGTCAAAACAGATGCTTCAATCTCGTATCATCTAGTCCATCCTTCTTGAATTACTTGTCGCAGAAATGGATAAATCTAGAACTAAAATGTGTATAGATACATCTATTTCCGTGACATGTAATTCTGGATAAAGGGAGTATGATATTCTTTCTTGTGAGAAAGTCATGCAGAAAGTCGCGTTCAGAGTTAATTCAATAGTATCTTCTATTCTCATGCTTAATTAGCTGAAATTGCACTGCACCGAAACAACACACTACAACTTGATTTGTTAGTGCTTGATGTCCACCGTGTTTGGCTGAAGATCCAAGGTAAGAGAGGCAGGTGCCACTGTAGTGCTACTCGTTAGCTTCAGATTGTAGTTTTATTAAACAAATATCCAAGTTTGCGCCTTTCGCCATGGCGAGTACCCACAGATTTGGGAACTTTATCAATAACTCAACCACTACACCTCAAACTCGGGATCACACTGATGTCCATTTGTCTGCTCGAGCGCTTCTCGTGTATACTTCTATATTTATGTGTGCCCTTCCGCATGTGCCATTAGTGCTTGGTTACCGTCTTCATCCCTCATTAGAGGGTTAGGATGGGCTTCTACACTTTTTACCACCCAAACTGGAAACTAGGTAGGCATAATCGCAAATCCTGATGCTTCCTAATCCCATGATACCAATGGGTTTTACTGACATTACGAAAGCAGTTTCAATTCTAAATAATTAAGTGCAGAAGTTTTGCATATATATTACGGTGTGTGGCACGCTGCTGTATGTGAACCTAACATGACCGATATATACTCCTAGCTTGGCTAAGGTATAGAAGATGACCTCTTTTTTTGAGAAAGGCGAGCAAGATCTCTCTTCTATTGAATAAATAAGATAACTATTACTTTAATGCTCGATACCATATGGTGCAACAACCATGATGGCTGGAGCATTAATGTCATGGAGATTTGAACACCCCCATGTAGACACCATAAGTATTTAGTAGAAGCATGTGTACGTGGGACCCATGTTGGGGGAATGGGCAGATATTTTCACAGACATATATTTTCAGAATATATTTCAAGCCACAAGTTGTGTATACAACATATGTATTTAGCAGAAAGCAAGTTCTCTTGTATTGGGGAGAGGACATATATTTCAACCAATAGGTTACAAATCATAAAACAAATTAGTTAATCACAGAAAACCACTTCATTGAAGGCGTCGTTTGCAGCGAAACACCAAGTCTCGTTTTGGTTTCACACACCAACGTGGTGTCGATAGGAAGCGCCTGATACCCTTGAAGTGTGTAGATGAAAATGACAAAGGTATTAAATCTGCGCTACTGTAACCCGAATATTGATTCTATAACCTCTGTTATCAGAACTTGAGCAGGCTGTTGCTCCAGGCTCAGATGTCGTGGATGATGCCGCCGGTAAGAAAGTTGGTACTGTAAGCACAGCTCTGGGGAGCCATGGGATGGGCCTGTTGCAGCTCGAAGCAGCACTGAAGGAAAACACAACCCTCACGATCAATGACAACGGATATGTGAGTGTCAAGGCGATCAAGCCAGACTGGTTGCCAGTTGAGTGGACACAGGTCCTAGAACAGCAGAGTGCAGCTGCTTGATCCTTGAAAGTAAGTTCCAGGACCTGACCAAAACCTCCAGTGAAGTGAAGTAATGAAGTTGTTTTTGGAGTTTCGAGAGGCAAATCTGAACGCTTTAGGCACCAGGTATTTCATAGAGGCGCCGATAGGGGAAGCTGTTTGATAAAGTTTAGCAGAGGTTATCTGACCGTTTTATGTGGGCTGTCATTTGCTGGACCTAATTTCTTATTAACTCTACTCCCTTGTACCAGTGATAAACAACGAATAAGGTAGTTTGACACTATACAAAGTATAAACTAATATGTACCCCTGTTTAGGGTTTGCCACTTCCCAAATGCTTTCTGTTGAACGTTTCTCAAAGGGGTGCTCTAATTTTGCAGATTCTTTAACTTGTCAGCAAGTCATGTCCAAAGGTGCTAGTTTGTGTTCGAAATGGAGAAATATCATCTGATGCTTAATTAGCTGAAATTGTATGTACTAGTAGTACATTGAAACAACAGTACAAGTTGTTGTTGCCTCTGTTCTGTTTTGAGTGCCTTTTGCTACCGACTCTGTTCTAAGCCCTTAATTCTCACTGTTGCCGCACACCAGCACCTATAGGATATGTTTTTTTGCGAGTAAAAGGACTTATTTTCTAAAGTGAGAGATACTGAATGAGAATAAATAAGTTCGGAAATACTGATTTTTTCCAGTTAAAATAAATTACTCTTGGTTTCTATAATTCAGCCAATTGGGAGAATGGGGCTTAGGTGACTATGGAATTCTTGTCCTCTTGTAACTGAATAAAAGTAGTATGGAACTTCGAAGACGACCCGATATGAATCCTCTGAATTGATTGGTCGTCAATTTTACCCCCATAGTTCGCTGTAAATCGTCTGACGCAATACTCCTCCAGCGGGCAGTTACACTAACGTTGTTACCTAATGTAGAGGAGTCTACACGGGCGTGATCATAAATCTTGATACTTCCTAGTCCTAGGATGTCAGCAGGTTTTGGTGGCATGACAAGTGTGATTCCAGTTCTAACTAAGTTCAGAATTTGTGTACATTATGTTTCTGGTATTACAAGCAATGACCGTGCTCTACTCCTTCCCCGTGCAGGTATGCAGATGGTTTTATGGCTTCTTCGCAAACTATAGATGAGCATGACCACCTATCTCTGCCCGCGCATGTATGCAGATGGTTTGATGGCTTCTTCACAAACTATATATGAGCATGACCACCTAGCAACGGCCGAGCTGTACCCCTCACCCACACAGGTTGCAAGCTATATATGAGGATGTTCTATCCCTCTTCTGACCCTTAAATAATTAGGAGCACCATTACATTAATGTCCAATAATAATGTATGGTGCAACAACCATGGTTTATATTGATGCTTTCGAGCTATTCAACATTTCCCGGAAGAGCACATGTATGTGTGCAACTTCCTGATGTAAGTTATGATAAATCAATCAAGCTCACTGTGTATTTCCCTATCGCATTCCGAGATAGCCTGTGCGTTTGCCATATCAAGTCATGCTGTCAAATTAACCATGTGATGTTTATGGACTAAGAGGGCCTACCTCAAAGGGTTCCAGTACACTTTACACTTCAATTAATAATCATGTACTCCCTCTGTTCCTAAATATTTGTCTTTCTAGAGATTGCAATAAATGACTACATACGGAGCAAAATGAAAGAATCTACACTCTAAAATATGTCTATATACATCCGTATGTGGCAGTCCATTTGAAATCTCTAAAAAGACAAATATTTAGGAACGGAGGGAGTAGGATATAAGGGTAGTTTCTGTACATCCCGGCCCCCGCCAATGTAAAAATATTTAGTAATGGAGTATTTTGCTTTTGTATTTAGTCAACCACAAAAGACTTATATTTACTCATCTCAATTACGATGGATAATCTAGCCCACTCTTACTCCGGTATGGCTGGAACCTAGAAGCATGTAGGGTGAGATGCCCTTGCCACTTGGTTATCGACCATGGCGAAAGAATAGATCCAAATTTTATTGGAGCTGGAGAAATTCCAATGTGAGCCCAAACTCTCCACTTTGGTGTCATAGAGAACTGTCTAATGCTCTTTGAGTTCACCGTCGAAAATGGCAGAGGTATCATTTTTTTTGTTGCTAAATTACGCAATTAACCAGTGTATCTACAAGACTTCCACTACTCTCGGCAATGGTGGAACGAGATTGTTGTGGCATAAGTTAAATGTTATCTTCTACACTTCAGTTTTTTGAAAAGAGGTTGAAGCCCCAGCCTCTGCATCCAAGAGCATCTTCAACAGACGCGCTATAGTGTGGCGCGCTAAATTTTTTTGTAGCGCCAAAATAATGTTTTTGCGTACGGGAGGTTTTCCATACGCACAAAAATATGGAGCCCCACATGCAGCAGCCCGCGCCAATAATCCGGCGCCCCAAGTTTGCAGCCCCACAGCCCATGTGCACACCCGTGTGCTAAAGTTTTTTGAGCGCACTCTACTTTACAGCGACTGCTAGAGCGCTTTCCTTTTTGCCTCCGGCACATAAAAACACTGCTTTTTAGCGCGTGAGGTAGTTTTGGGGCGCCTGTTGAAGATGCTCTAATCGGAAGCACTCATGGAGCCTCCATGTTAATTCTTAAAAAACTAAAAAGTTTAACCTTTGGATATTATACGGTTTAGATCAAATAAGTAAATGTCCCAGCAAAGGAAAACAATTACGCACATGTGGCTAGAGTCCTATAAGCATACGACATATGGCCTTTGGATCAAGCAAAACTTCGGTAACGAGATGAGGCCGGAAGAAAAAGTTGCGCCCGGATGAAAGGTTCACGATCAAAGAAATCACGATCGATGGCCAACCGATTAAACCCCTCCGGACCAAGGAAGCATTTTCTGCTCAGTGCGGGGTTCTTGTTAGGGACATGATCCCGATCAGCATCGAGCTATGGAATCATCCTAAGACGGAAGAGCTTCAAATTTCTTTTGTCGAAGATAGACAGAAAGCTATGGAATCAACCTAAGAAGGAAGAGAGGAAGAGGAAAGTGGAGCAGAGCAAACTGCAGCAGCTTAAGGCAAGGGTACGAAAGCTAGAGGAACGACAAGATGTTGAGAACCAGCTGCAAGATCCTGCCCAAGAAGTTACCCCAGAAGCTACCCCGCCATCTCAGCGGAGAAGCAGCGTGGCTTCCACCGAGCTAGTTCAGCAGCCTGACTTGATGGGTCCTAGCTACCCCGTGGATTTTTTCACGGATTCACACCAGTGTCACCTTATGACGCAATGGCTTCAACTCAAAGTCAAGGCGGCTGTCGGCTCTGTGTTCCCTCCTTCACACGAAGCAACTTTTCACTGATGTCTGATTCCACAAGGCTATGCTGTTGTGATGGTAGACGACATAACGAAGGGATTTGAGGAGCTCCAGCTTGAGCACCCTACAGGTGATGGGGAGACTCAGCTCGGTCTTGCTATGAAGACTCCGTGTCTATGGCGGAAGGAGCACATCAACCTTCTGAACTTCACGCCTCCTGCGAGTCAGCTGGGCACTCCGCCTCCTCCGCCTCCTCCTCCTCCTCCGGCGAGAGATCAGGGCATTCTGCCTCCTGCTCCGGCGCATGAGGGCGGCAGTACTCCGCCTGCTTCGGCGTGCCCGAGCAGCCCACCTCCTTTGCTACCTCGTAAGAGACGGCGGAACACAGACGCCGCCGCTCCGGCTGCTCCGGCGCGTCGTAGCTGTCCGCCTTCGGCTGCTCCGCCTCTTAAGCAACAAAAGAAGACAGTCGCAGCCGCTCCGACTACTCCGGCATGTAGCAGTACAACCAGAGGCGGGTGGCAATACAAATTTGGTCCATCGTCTCTCAAGCCTCTAGACAAGTTACCATACGAGATGACCGTGGAGGAAAACGAGCAGATCGTTCAAACCCAAGTGAAGGACTTTTTTGAAATGAAAAGAGCTGAGAAACATCCACCTCTGGAGGAGAAGATAGATCTGGTGAAAGCGAAGCACACTCTCAATGGCCTGAACTGAGCACCACCGCGTGCGCCGGATACCAACCATCTCCGCTGTCTTAGAAAGACAGTGCTAGAAGCGCGCCAGTCGGGAGCTACTTCAACTGATAAAAGGTTAAAAGAATGAAGAAGT
>NC_057803.1:644958594-644962255 GCF_018294505.1 Triticum aestivum | reverse complement strand
GTCACAAATCAGCCGTTGTTGCCCGGTTTCACTATTGGTGATTACCTCCCCGACGATTTTGAATTTGAAATAATGGAGGTGGTGGAATTCAAATACCATTACGGGAAGCCTCTCGTCAAAGATACTCTTGCTCTAACAATGATTATGCAAAGATTCCATGACTGGTACATGAAAACCTGCAGAGAGTCTGGGAAGGATGCTTTGTCGATGCTGATTAAAGAGGACCACGACTTCATTGGCCAAGAACTCTTAACGGTTGATTTTGAAGAGTTTTTCCAGTTCTACAATCAAAAGGCACTCGACAAATCACTTGTGGCTTGCTACTGTCTGTAAGTACTACTTTCTGTAATTAAGTCTATATATATAACTCAACTCTTTTATTGCATGTATATATAATTATCATCACCATATTATGCAGATTGAAGATCGTCGAATGCAGAAAAGCAAAATCTATGACATTGGGTTCATTAACCCAAATGTCATACATGAATACATGGTGAAAAATAAGCCGAAGACACCGAGGACAATTTGCTCAGATCGTTGATCAAAAATCAAACGAAAGATAAAATACTCTTTCCTTACAACTTCAGGTGAGTGTTACTGTCTTGTGCATATTCGGTTTCCCTTAGTACTCGAGGTTATAGTCATGTAACTGATAAGTTGTGCATGCGTGCACAACTTCTACTTTATTCTCCTAGTGATTAAGCTTGAGAAGGGAGAAGTAAATGTCTTAGACTCGAGACGAAAAGATCCCGAGGACTATGCGGACATGACTGGAATCCTCCAGAAGTAAGTTCAATCCATCATTACCGCACCACATCGGCAACTTTGTTCATTTCCTGATATCAAGTAATTATTTTCTTTGTCTGGCAGAGTTTGGAAAAAGTTCACCTCAATTTCTCCGGGACTGCCGACCGAGCTGACATTTAACAACCGAAAGTAAGTACTACTACCTAGTTCCGCGCATCTCCCATTGATTGTAGCTAGTTTCATCGATAGCATTTAGCATGCTTGCTTATCAGTTTGATTGACCTCTATTTCTTGTAAAGTGCTTGTGGTAGGAAGAAGGAAATAATTTCTGTGGATACTACGTTTGCGAGTTCATCTACAACGAGACGGCCAAGAATAAGCGGGGCTACACTTAAAAACAATATCAAGTGCGTAAGCAAAAATATTCACAGTTGTATTTTATTACCGTCATTTCTGTTAAGTTTCATTGATACACATGTATTGACTCTCTTCTTCGATTTAGATCTGGCAGCTGCAGGATGAGCTCCTACCACATGATCGCATAAAAGCAATTCAAGAGGAATTACCGGGATTCTTTCTTGACCACGTCATCAAGAAAGCCGGAGAATACCATGTGGCACTTGACTTCAGACTTTAAGAATTGTAATAGATCTTATATTGTATATATGTAGCTAGTAGCGTCGGATAGATATACGAAAACTTGTTGTTCGACAAATGTCTCGGAGAAGGATAGGTCGATCACTTCTCTCTGTATATGTTCATGACGATCTTATGTACTTAATGTTTTCCTTCATTTGCTTACTAGCTAGCTAGCTAGTGTGTCGAGTCCTCTCTATAAGTATAGTACGTAGAGTCGACCAAGCACGAAGATAAGAGAGGACACTTTTCTCTATTAGCTAGCTAACACAATATATGAAACCCCTAAATTAACCTTATAAAACCCCCAAAACCCCCACCCCCCTTTCAGAAAAAAAACCCCAGCCCCTGAGCTGACGCTTGGAAGCCTTTTGGTCCCGGTTGGTGCCACCAACCGGGACAAAAGGCCCTCCTGCCTGGGCAACCGCAGCGGCCACGCGGAGCCCCATCTGTCCCGGTTCCTGGGCGAAACAAGACTAAAGGTTTTGGGCTTTAGTACCGATCCTTTAGTCCCGGTTCGGCAACCGGGACAAATAGGCCTCATGAACCGTGACAAATCGGGCTTTTTCTACTAGTGAGGTCCCAGTCGTCATGAGGTGACTTGGCAAAAAACACCAACTGGGCACTTTGACTGGTCAAAATCCCCTTCCATGCCACCCACGCCGTCTCCCTCAATCTCCCCACGCCATCGCCCTCCATCTCCCCGTAGGAAGCCAGAGATGAGCCCAACCGCGATGCTCAACTACCGCGCCGTTCTGATTTGGTTGGAGCCGCTTCCACACCGTCCTCGATCTGGATGGAGCCCCCACCGCGCCGACCTCGATCTGGATCGAGCCCCAGCTGCGCCGACCTTGATCAAGATCGAGCCGCCCCACGATGACGGCAAACTGCAGCGGGGATGGGGGTGGGGGGAGGCCAACAGCGAATAACACGCGCGCGGAGGGTGGGGGGCTGGAGGTGCGCACGTACGACATGTCATCGAGGTTGGGCGGTAGCAAGCTTTGCTCCAACGACGGTGCTGCTAGGCGGGCGTCGTTGTTGACCGCGAGGTGGTCATCGGAGTAAAGCAGTTTGTCCCCGTCACG
The DNA here is from genome assembly GCF_018294505.1 of Triticum aestivum. Lineage (NCBI taxonomy): Eukaryota > Viridiplantae > Streptophyta > Magnoliopsida > Poales > Poaceae > Triticum > Triticum aestivum. The sequence continues at coordinate 644,959,784 of NC_057803.1, read as the reverse complement.
TCCTACAAAGTGCAGGTGCAGCTCGAGTACTTCAGGAGAAAACACAACCACGACGGGAAGTAGTGGCCGCCGCGTTTGTTCATCGCCAAGGAAGGGTGCACTGGTAGAAAAGGGGGAATTTGTCCCGGTTCGTGAGGGCCTTTAGTCCCGGTTCATGAACCGGGACTAATGGGTTGTTACTAATACCTCCCCCCTTTAGTCCCGGTTCAAACACGAACCGGGACAGATGTGCCTCCACGTGGCCGGTGCGCCGAGCCCAGGCAGGTGGGCCTTTGGTCCCGGTTGGTGGCACCAACCGGGACCAAAAGGCCTCCACGCGTCAGCATTCCAGTGGCTGGGGTTTTTGTTTTTTTTGAAGGAGGGTGGGGGGTGGTTGGGGGTTTTGGGGGGTTAATTTAGGTGTTTCATATATTGTGTTAGCTAGCTAATTAATAGAGAGAAGTGTCCTCTCTTATGTCCGTGCTTGGTCGACGCTACGTACTATACATAGAGAGGCCCTCGACACGCTAGCTAGTAAGAAAATGAAGAGAACCATTAAGTACAGAAGTTTGTCATGCACTACTAGGAAAAGGCCTACTAATGGCGCACCAGTTTTGCCTACTAATGGCACACTACTGGTGCGTCATTAGTATCATGCCACTAGTATTTTTTACTAATGATGCACCAGTGGTGCGCCATTAGTATCTGGTATACTAATGGTGCACCACTAGTGCGCCATTAGTATAGGCCACGGTGCGCCATTAGTATAGGCCACGGTGCGCCATTAGTATTTTTGAATTTTGAAGGCGGGAAAATAGTAGTGGCGCACCGTCTAACCCCCACCGTGCGCCATTGCTATTTTTGAATTTTGAATTTGGATCTGGATCGCGATTTTTTTGCCCATTTTTTGCTTGTTTTTTTTGCTCGTTTTTTGCATGATATTATTTCAAATTTTGTTCCCGTTTTTGGATCTTGTATGTTCTTTTGCCGTGTTCTTTCGCCGGAGAGGAGTTCGCCGGAGAGGAGGAGGAGGTCACCGGAGAGGAGTTCACCGGAGCATCGGAGAGGAGGAAGGAGAAACCATGAGGGGATGGGAGGAGAGGAGGGAGGAGGAGCTCACCGGAGATGAGGGAGGAGGAGCTCACCGGAGAGGAGGGAGGAGAAACCGTGAGGGGAGGGGAGGGGAGGAGAGGAGAGGAGAGGAAGGAGGA
>NC_057803.1:644943345-644958381 GCF_018294505.1 Triticum aestivum | reverse complement strand
GAGAGGAGGGGGAGGAGGTCGCCGGAGAGGAGGAGGAGGAGGAGGTCGCCGGAGAGGAGGAGGGTAGTATGGTGGAGGAGAGAAGGGAAGATGGAGTGGAGGAGTGGAGGAGAGGTGGAGTGGAAGAGAGGTGGAGTGGAGGAGAAGAATGAAGAGGTAAGGAGGAGAGGACACGCCCAACCATATATACGACATAGTAATGGCGCACCGTGGGCAGGTGCGCTATTACTTTTTTTATTTATTTTGAATTTTTTTGAATTTTGAAGGCGGGAAGATACTAATGGCGCACCATGGGCAGGTGCGCCATTAGTAACTTTTTTTTATTTTTTTGATTTATTTTGAATTTTAAAGGCAGGAAGATAGTAATGGCGCACCATGGGCAGGTGCGCCATTAGTAATTTTTTTTATTTTTTTGATTTATTTTGAATTTTGAAGGCGGGAAGATAGTAATGGCGCACCATGGGCAGGTGCGCCATTAGGATTTTTTTTATTTTTTTGATTTATTTTGAATTTTGAAGGCGGGAAGATAGTAATGGCGCACCATGGGCAGGTGCGCCATTAGTAAGTTTGATTTTTTTTGCCTCTCCAGATCTTAAAACCCCCGTATCCTTTTTTCTGTTAGGTTTTTGAGGATTTTGAAAATGTTTAACGGGGTTCCCCCGATTAAATTTGGATGTAACTTTTCGAGTAGATGATTTTTCATATAAAAACTTTTTCATCCGAGTTCGTATGCAAAAGTTATGCCCATTTTTACAAATTCTCGAGAGATTTTGCAAAAAAGTCGAAAATTCATGTTTGTAAATTTTGCTAACAACTAGATCACATATCACATGGGAATCTTATTTTCTTTTTCTTTTTGACATTTCTATCATTTTCTTTTATTTTTTTGAAACTGAAAAGGCGGTCCGGGGGGGGGGGGTGGTGTGCATTCGGGGGAATGTTTGGGACAAATTACTAATGGCGCACCGTGGGAGTGTGGTGTGCACCGTGGGAGTGTGGTGTGCCATTAGTATTTGCACACTAATGGCGCACCAACACATGGTGCGCCATTAGTATTTAGTAATGGCGTACCACATGTACAGTGCGCCATTAGTGTCCATCCCATCTATAGCCCTTTTCCTAGTAGTGATGCATACCGAGAGAAGTGATCGATCGACCTCTCCTTCTCCGAGAGATTGGTCGAACAACAAGTTTTCGTATTATCTATCCGACGCTACTGGCTACATACATATACAATATGTAAGATCTCTTAATTACAACCCCCTAGCAATTGAAATCAACTTCCACATGGTATTCTCCGTCTTTATTGATGACGTGGTCAAGAAAGAATCCCACCAATTCCTCTTGAATTGCTTTCATGCGATCTGGTTCTAGGAGTTCATTCCGCATCTGCCACGTCTAATTTGAAGAAGGGGGTTAATTAATACATATATATGAATGAAAATCAACAGAAATGATGGTGTAATAAAATGAAATTGTGAATATTATTACTTACGCACTTCATATTGTCTTTTAGAGTAGCCCCGCTTATTTTTCAAAGTCGCGTTGTGGATGAACTCGCACACGTAGTATCCACAGAGATCATTCCCTTGTTGCTGCCACAAGCACTTTACGAGAAATAGAGGTCAATCAAACTAATAATGAAGCATTATAAATGGCATTGATGAAAGTATAGCTATAGAATCAACGGGAGATGCGCGCAACTAGCTAGCCAGTATTACTTACTTTCGGGTATGTATATCGCAGCTCCTTCGGCAGTCCCGGAGTTTCTGCGGTGAACTGTTTCCAAACCCTGCAAGACAAAGAAAATAATTATTATTACCTGAGATATCAGGAAATAAACAAAAAGTTGCCGATATGGTGCGATAATGATCGATTGAACTTACTTGTTGAGCAATTCAGTCATTTCCGCATATGTTTCGGGATCTTTTCGTCTCGAGTCTAAGACGGTTACTAGTCCCCGCTCAAGCTTAATCTCCAAAAGAACATAGTGGAAGCTGCGCATGCATGCATAACTCATCAATTACATTACTATAACCTCGCTCGAGTAATAAGGGAAACCGAATATGCACACGACAGTAACTCACTCGAAGTTGTAAGGAAAGAGTATGGTATCTTTGTTTTGATTTTTGAGCAATGATTGTAGCAAGTTGTCCTCGGCCTCTTTGGCGTGCTTTTTAATCAGAAATTCATCTATGATATTTGTGTTAATGAATCCAATATCATAAATTTCTTGTTTTTTGCACTCGACGATCTTCAATCTGCATTGAGGATAATTAATTATAAATACATGCAATGAAAGAGCCGAGCTATACATAGCGACTTAATGACAGAAATAGTACTTACAGGCAGTAGCAAAAGACCGTTAATTTATCGAGGGCCTTTTGATTGAAGAACGCGAAGAACTCCTCAAATGGAGCACACGACAGATCTGTTGCAACGAGGTCGTGCTCCTCTTTAATGTTCAGATACAAACTATTCATCTCCCCAGACTCTCTGCTGGTTTTCATGTACCAATTATGGAATCTTCGCATCATCGTTGTTAGAGATTTTTTCATCTTTGACGAGAGGCTTCCCGTACTCGTATCTGTGTTCGTCCACCTCCATGAAATCAGGAAGTTGATTGTCAGGCAGGTAATCTTGTAGATTGCCATAACCGGCCACCATCCCCGGAGCATTAGCGACGATGTTGCCGCTAGACACATTGAGCGGGGGGCACGATTGGTTTGCTTGTTCGTCGAGCTGGTCAATTTTTTTCACAGCTGCTCGTTCTCTTAACCTTTGATGTCTGACAGTACTTCCCGACCGTTCCGCTTGGAGATATGTCTGTTCAGTAATGCGCTCATAGTTGGTTCTCGGTGGAGACTTTGCCGGTTTCCTCAGGGCATCGAGAGTGCGCTTTGCTTTCATCGGATCTACCTTCTCCTCCGGAGGTGGATGTCTCTTTGCTTTCACCCCTTCAAAGAACTCCTTCACGTGGGTCCGCATGATCGTCGCGTTTTTCTCCTCGGTCCTCTCGTACGGTAACTTCTCTAGAGGCTTGAGAGGAGGACCGTATCTGTATTGCCTCCCGCCTCTCGTTGTGCTGCTAGACGCTGGAGCAGACGGAGCGGCTGCGGCGTTTGTCTTCTTTCGTGCTTGCTTACGAGGCGGAGGAGAAGGACTACGACGCGCCGGAGCAGCCGGGGCGGCGGCGGGTCTCTTCCGCCCTTGCTGGCGAGGCGGAGAAGGAGGAGGATGCTGGCTGCTCGGGCGCGCTGGCGCAGGAGGAGAAGGAGGCGGAGTGCCGCCACGCGCCGGAGAAGGAGGTGAAGTGCCGCCACGTGCCGGAGAAGGAGGCCCAATGCCCTGAGTCACTCGCCGGAGGAGGAGGCGGTGGAGGAGGCGGAGTACCCTGACTCGTCGTCGGAGGAGGAGGAGGCGGAGGCGTCCAATTCGGAAGGTTGATGATCTCCTTCCACCATAGGCATGGATTCTTCAGAGCAGAACCCAGCCTAGTCTCCCCTTCATCGGTAGGGTGGTCAAGCTGGAGGTCCTCAAATCCCTCCGTTATTTCATCCACCATCTCCCTAGCATATCCTTCTGGAATCGGCCGGCAGTGATAAGTTGCACCGGGTCCAGTAGGATAAACAGAGCCAACAGGCGCCTTGACCTTCAAATTCATCCATCGCGTCATAATGTGGCAATTTTGAGACTCCGTGATAGCATCCATGGGATAGCTGGCAGGAGCCGTCAAGACATGCTCCGGCTGAACCAGCTCGGTGGAAGCCACGCTGCTTCTCCGCTGAGATGGCGGGGTAGCTTCGGGGGAAGCTTCGGCAGGTCGTTTGCTGCGATCTGCTGCTTCTCGTTCCTCTTCTCGTTCCTCTTCTCGTTCCTCTAGCCCCATTATCCTTTCGTGCAGCGCCTGCAGTTGGCCCTGCTCCAGTTTCTTCCTCCTCTCGTGGGTTTTGTAACCCCCTGCGTCCGGAAAACCAACCTTCCACGGAATGGAGCCTGGCGTGCCTCGTGTCAGTCTAGGGTGCTCAGGATTCCCGAGGGCCATTGTCGGTGTCAAAACCGGCGGATCTCGGGTAGGGGGTCCCGAACTATGCGTCTAGGCGGATGGTAATAGGAGACAAGGGACACGATGTTTTACCCAGGTTCGTGCCCTCTTGATGTAAGTAAAACCCTACGTCCTCCTTGATTGATATTGATCATGTGGGTATTACAAGAGTAGATCTACCACGAGTTCAAGGAGGATAAACCCTAGAAGCTAGCCTATGGTATGATTGTTGTTATTGTTGTCGTCCTACGGACTAAAACCATCCGGTTTATATAGACACCGGAGAGGGCTAGGGTTACACAGAGTCGGTTACAATGGTAGGAGATCTACATATCCGTATCGCCAAGCTTGCCTTCCACGCCAAGGAAAGTCCCATCCGGACACGGGACGAAGTCTTCAATCTTGTATCTTCATAGTCTTGGAGTCCGGCTGATGATGATAGTTCGGCTATCCGGACACCCCCTAGTCCAGGACTCCCTCAGTAGCCCCTGAACCAGGCTTTAATGACAACGAGTCCGGCGCGCATATTGTCTTTGGCATTGCAAGGCGGGTTCCTTCTCCGAATAATTTGTAGAAGATTGTAAACACCAGGATAGTGTCCGGCTCTACAAAAATAAATTCCACACTCCATCGTAGAGAGAATAATATTTACACAAGTTCGATCTACTGACGTATTTCGTGGTGTGACGTCACACCACAACCAAGCCTTCACTCGAATTGTTTTTATTATACCGCCTCAGCGCGTTTAGCGAAGCGGTTTCCTTGGCACGTCTTGTTGAAGCAGAGATCGTGCTCCCCCTATTCCGGGATTCTCATCAATACGGTCGTGCGTAACCCAACCGCGCCATTGATTGCGGCGCTTGGGAGAAAAGCGAGTTTTACCTGGCCGATGGGGACGCATAGTTTCGTCCGTCCATATATAAGGGGATAAAGATCCACCTTTTCACCTATGCCTTCTTCCTCCTTTGCTTATCCATCTCCGCGCACTCGAGCTCCAGCGTCCAAGTCCGCACATCTCGCCTCGACCTCCTCCAGCCATGTCCGGAGCGGGAGGCAAATGGATGGCCTCCTCCGTCACGGAGGGGCACATCGAGAGGCTGCGTGGCGCCGGATACCTGTGCGGCGACATCGCGCACCGGCTCCCCACCAAGGGGCAGCTCATCCCCACCCCTAGGCCCCATGAGAGGGTGGTATTCCTTCCCCATTTCCTCCGCGGACTAGGCTTCCCACTTCACCCCTTTGTCCGAGGGTTCATGTTCTACTACGGCCTGGATTTCCATGATCTGGCCCCGAATTTCATCCTCAACATCTCGGCGTTTATCGTCGTGTGCAAGGCCTTCCTCTGCATCCAGCCCCACTTCGGCTTGTGGCTCAAGATCTTCAATGTCAAGCCGAAGGTCGTGAAGGGGAATCAAGCGGAATGCGGAGGCGCCATGGTGGGCGAGATACCCAACGTTACTTGGCTCGAGGGCGCCTTCGTGGAAACCATCAAGGGGTGGCAATCGGGGTGGTTCTACATCACCGAGCTGCGTGACCCTAAATGGGCAGCGGCCCCCGAATTCAGATCTGGCATCCCCACACGGCTCACCTCTTGGAAGGAGAGTGGCATGACTTGGGGCGATTCAGAGGAGCTGACCGGACTCCAAGCCTGTATCCAGAAGCTGGTGGACAAGAAGCTCAACCTTGTCAACGTCGTCCAGGTCATGCTTATCCGCCAGATCCTCCCGTGCCAACAACGAGCCTTTAAACTGTGGGAGTTCGATCCGGCTCAGCACAGAACCTTGAGCGGGCTCTTCGACACTAGGTACGAAGATGCCTGGAAGGTGCTTTTTAAGGGTGCCGAGGCTCCCGCATCCGCTACCGAAGATCACGGATTCCACTCGCAGTGTCCGGCTGACGAGGTAAATGATTTTACCCTTTACGGGATACTTGTTTTTCCTAGTTTGACTCTATGCGGGATCTAAACTCCCTTTCCTTTGACAAGACTAGCTGAAGAAGGCCGAGCAGACTAACTGTCCGGCCCCCTTGCCAGAAGACCCAGTGGATGCCCATCTGGCGGGGCTGCTGGTTCCGGCACCCCATGTGGTGCCGGAGAAGAAGGCCAAGAAGGAGGCCACGGGTACTCGAAAGAGTTCCCGTTTTCAGGTGTCCGATGACTCCGAGGCGAACTCCTCCCCCGAGGACGAGGAGAAGAAGAAAAGGGCCTCTCCCCTAGTGGGGGGAGGGAAGAAAAGGAGGGCCTCCCCAACAAGGGAGGCCAAAGGGTCCAAGAAGGGAAGAACTCTTCCCCCGGACTGTTCTGCCAACGCCGGTGACGACGACGAGGATTGGCCTCCAAGGGCCAAGCCCCTGGCGAGATCGTAAGTATCTGGACTCCCGAATGACTACATGATTTGTCTTTTCGCCACTTGGTGTCTTTCTAACGCCGCATACAACCCTGTAGTCCGCCCAAGGGCGATCTTCCCGCTTCGTCTAGTGGGTCCTTGGGTTCGTCGGATGTGAACATCATTTCACTTCCAACCGCCTCTTCTCCCCGCGACGCTGATGACGTCGAGGTGGGATCCCAGAGAGGGATCCATCCGGAGGAGGAGGACCCGGAGGTAGCACAGGGCGACCTCCCGGACTTCGTGCCAGACTCCGCACCGGAACCTGCAGTGGTTCCGGAGTCCGGCGGGCGGCCCCTTCGCAAGAAGGGCAAGACCGTGGCACCGGCGGCCTCCGTCCATACGGAGGCGCTGGATAACTTGCTGGAGGCGCTCAACGGCGCTTACATCAAGGAGGAACACCATACTGTCATGAGTGCGGTGATTCAGAAGGTCCAGCTCGCCAAAGGCGGGCTGATCGAAGCCTGCAGCAGCCTTCTATCAGGCTTTGAGGTAAGAATATTAATATATGTAAAATAGTACCGCATAGACAGTAGCCCCTGATGCTCGGTTCGGTGTTCGGAAAGAAAAGCCGGACCGAGGATCTAAAAAGATATACGCAGGAGTCATAAAAAGTATGTCGATATGGGATTGCAGGCTACCCTGCTAACCTCTGCCGCACTGACTACGGAGGTCAATGCGTTGAAGCAAAACCTCGAGCGGTCCGAGAACGAGCTCGGCTGTGCCAAGAAGCAACTCGAGGACAAAGAAGGTGAGTAGCGCCTTATTAAAGTTGTACCTTACAAAAAAGGATTTGGTTGCAAAAAGAATGACAAGGATAACATGGGTATTGCAGGGGCCACAAATGAGGTGGCGACCCTGAAGGAGGCAGTGTCCGTGTCCGAACGTAATGCGGCCGCGGAGTGCGCCGAGCGAGAGAAGCAGGAGGCGCGGGTGGCGGAGGTACGGCAAGAGCTCCAGGCTCTCATGGAAAAACATGAGAGTTTGGAGCATGACTCGAAGACTCGAGAGTCCGAGCTTGCATCGGCTCTTGAGAGTGCCAAAGCCGCTAAGGCCGAAGCCTACAAGGCCCTCCAGGAAATCGAGGCATTGAAGAAAATAGCGTCGGGTAAGGCATTTTTCATGCAAAGCAAGCATGTGGATGTGGATTACGTGTTACTTACCCGAATTCGGAGCTCTCCAGGAGCGTTCGCAGATCTGCCCCGCAGCGTGTCCGATGCTGCCACTTTCTACAGGGCCGAGGAGGGGAGCTCTACGGAGAAGGTCTTCTGGTCTCAGTATGCTGAGGCCGGACATCCGGTTCCCCTCAGCGACCAGCTGAAGCAGCTGGTCGAGCTCCACAAGGTGGCCGAACAGGCCATGAAGGGCCTCATAGTTTGGCTGTGGCCTCATGAGGCCATGCCTGGGAGCTACTTCGGCCTGGTGCGGCGGCTGGTGGATGCGTGTCCATGGGTTGAGGTCATCAAGCGATCCGCCTGTATTGAAGGTGCCCGTCGGGCCCTTGCCCGTGCTAAGGTGCACTGGGGCAAGATGGATGCTGAGAAGCTTGTGACGGATGCGCCACCGCCGGGCAAGAAGTACCGCACGCCCAAGATGTATTATAAGAGTGTCCTGAAGGGTGCCCGCACTATTGCGGGTGAGTGCTCCAATAATGTAATATTTGAGTAAACTCGCATTTTGTTATCCTATGCGCAGAAAACTTTGTTCATATGCGCTAAGCAACGCTTGTTGATTTAAAATATTACCTTCTGTGCGGCTGTTTATCAAATCTGAGAGATGGCAAGTCGTCGGCTTCAGCCCCCATGCCACGAGTGCTGGGGTGTTCGGTATAAATTTGAGCACTCTTGTTCCCATATTTGGGTCCATCTAGGGAGGCGCTCAACACGACGAACTAGGCAACCAGACTTATAATGCTTGAACACTCTCACTTAGCCATAGAATTCTATAATTTTAAATTTTGGCGAAGCCCCTAGTGTTCGGAAGGCCGAATTCGGGGCGCTATCCACGCCTGGGCCGGACAAAGCCAGTTCCTCGCTCTAAGCGGCATAAGTCTTTAGGGACTCGAAAAAACCTCTCGAACAGCGACCGGCTCTCGCCTCATCATGACGGTCAGTTTTAACTTTCTCCACTGAGGCGTTAACCCAACTCAACTGGGGCCCAATCGCACTGGTTATCCCAGTGCTACCTTAGCCGATACAATGGACGTAAGGTACCAAAACATGGGAGTCGTGCAAACCCAACTATTGACCCAAGACATGATTCGGAGCTGATGCATATAATGCTATAAGTTCAGAGTGCCGCACTTGTGAAAGTGTTCGGACTTATCACACCATGATGTGGGGAACATAAGCCCCTGGTGTTTTTAGCCGTACCAAAGTGTACGGATGCAACATGTCGTAAATGAACATATGTATAAGAAAAAAATGCAATTATAAGCAAAAAGGTGCTGCATTGTTTTATTCAAGAAGTACTGCTATGAATGCAGAATGATACAAATAGTGCGATAAGCAAGGGACAGGACTGTTAAACATGTCCCCCTCCAGGGGTAGGCTATGGAGTGGTGTATAAAACAGATTAAATGCTCGTAAGGGAGACCACCTGGATATTCGTCGCAGCCTTTCTCCTTCCCTGGCTGTTGCATCGTGAGTTCGGCCGGTCTACTGCCGGACAGGGCCTCTGGTGAACATAGTCCTGTGGGTAAGAAAAAAAAGGGAAAAAAGAAATGACACACTTAGGAGCCCCTGATGTGGTTGAGCCGCATTCTGGGCCTGTCGTGGTTGTGCCCCTTCCCCTATGCCCATGGTATCTCCAGAGCGTAATGATGTACGCGAAGGACCAGTCTTGCGATCTTGCGAGGGATGGGGTTGGGGTCGCATTGCTACGCGTGCTCGGAATGCGCCAGGTGGTCTTGTTGTATGTTACTTCGGGTGCGTTTGGCCGTGTCTGGTCGCTTAACGGCCGGACTCGAGAATTACCTTAAGAGGCTGCATTGTACTTCTGCCGCGAGAGCCGCTGTATGTTCCTCCGTTCGGAGGGAGCGCTCGGTGTTTCCGTTGACCGTGATGACTCCTCGAGGGCCTGGCATCTTGAGCTTGAGGTATGCGTAGTGCGGCACCGCGTTGAACTTTGTAAACGCGATCCTTCCGAGCAAAGCATGATAGCCGCTGCGGAACGGAACTATGTCAAAGATTAACTCCTCGCTTCGGAAGTTATCCGGTGATCCAAAGACCACTTCCAGTGTGACTGAGCCCGTACAATTGGCCTCTACACCTGGTATGACACCTTTGAAGGTCGTCTTTGTGGGTTTAATCCTTGAGGGGTCTATGCCCATGTTGCGCACTGTGTCCTAATAAAGCAGGTTCAGGCTGCTGCCGCCGTCCATCAGGACTCTGGTGAGGTGAAATCCATCGACGATTGGGTCTAAAATCAATGCGGCGAATCCGCCGTGGCAGATGCTGGTGGGGTGGTCCCTTCGATCAAAAGTGATCGGGCAGGAGGACCATGGGTTGAACTTCGGGGCGACTGGCTCCATCGCGTATACGTCCCTGAGTGCACGCTTCCGCTCCCTCTAGGGTATGTGGGTTAAGTATATCATATTCACCGTCCGCACTTGTGGGGGAAAACCCTTCTGTCCTCTGTTGTTCGGCGGTCGGGTCTCTTCTTCGTCATCGCTGTGCAGCCCCTTGTCATTGTTTTTGGCGATTAGCTTGCCTGCCTGCTTGAATACCCAACAGTCCCTGTTGGTGTGGTTGGCTGGCTTTTCGGGGGTGCCGTGTATCTGGCACAAGCGATCGAGTATTCGGTCCAAATTGGACGGACCCGTAGTAGTTCTTTTGAATGGCTTCTTCCGCTGACCGGGTTTCGAGCCTCTGAATCCGGCGTTGACTGCCGTATCCTCATTATTGTCGCCGTTAATGCGGCATTTGTTCTTGTTGCGACGTGACCTGCCATTGCGATCCTTGGTATCCGGACTGCCGGAATTTTTGCTGAGGTTCTTGCTGTGAGCTAGCCAGCTGTCCTCCCCCGCGCAAAAGCGGGTCATGAGTGATGTGAGGTCTGCCATGGATTTCGGCTTTTCCTGTCCCAGGTGCCGGGCAAGCCACTCGTCGCGGATCTTATGTTTGAAGGCTGCGAGGGCCTCCGCATCCGGATAGTCGACAATTTGATTTTTCTTAGTTAAGAACCGTGTCCAGAATTGTCTGGCCGATTCGTCTGGCTGCTGAATTATGTGGCTTAGGTCGTCAGCGTCTGGTGGTCGCACATACGTGCCCTAGAAGTTATCAGGGAATGCGGCTTCCAGGTCCTCCCAACATTCGATTGATTCTGCTGGCAAGCTGTTAAGCCAATGCTGAGCTAGTCCTTTGAGCTTGAGTGGGAGGTATTTGATGGCGTGAAGATCGTCACCGCGGGCCATGTGGATATGAAGGAGATAGTCTTCGATCCAAACCGCGGGGTCTGTTGTGCCGTCATAGGATTCGATATTCACAGGTTTAAACACTTCAGGGATTTGATGATCCATTACTTCGTCTGTGAAGCATAGTGGGTGTGCGGCGCCTCTGTATTGGGCTATATCGTGATGAAGCTCCAACGAGCTTTGTCTATTGTGTTCGGCCCGGCCGGACTTACTGTGTCCGGCGCGACGGTTGTCGTCATGTATCATGGGGCGCCCACGCGATCCGTAGATCGATCTTGATTGTCTTGCCTTATCCTCCAATATATCTCGCAAGTCCGGAGCATTCCCCTGTGGCCTTGTGCTGTTCGAGCGGTGCTGGGGTACGGTTATAGTGAAAGGCCTAGAGGCCTCTCTGTCGCGGCCGCGAGGTGGCCGGTCAGCCGTATTGTGCTCTGGTGATGCAGGTTTATATACCACCTCCTCTAATCGGGGGAGCAACTTGCGTTTGGGGTAGCTTTTGGAGGGGCGTTCGAGCTCATGCTCTTCGGCCGCAAGGACTTCAGTCCATCTGTCGGCTAGCAGATCCTGATCAGCTCTAAGCTGTTGCTGCTTTTTCTTGAGGCTGTTTGTCATGGCCATAAGCCTGCGTTTAAAACGCTCTTGTTCGACGGGATCCTCAGGAACGACAAATTCGTCGTCGTCGAGGCTTGCCTCATCTCCGGAGGGAGGCATGTAATTATCATCCTCGACCTCTTCGTTTGCCGCTCTCTCATGAGGGCTGGCATCCCCGTCCTCCTGCGCTGAATCTTGCTGGAGGGGGTTGTCTTCGACACTGTCTGGGGTATTATTATCTCCGGTGCCAGAATCGCCATTCTTGCTGTGGCGGGATTTAGAGCGGCTCCGCTGACGCCGGCACTTGGGCTGTTTCTTGGAGGGGTCTTCCTCCGCTGTTCCTTCGCCATTCCCATCCTTTGGGATATCCACCATGTATATGTCGTATGACGAGGTGGCTTTCTAGTGCCCAGTAGGCGCTGGTTCTTGGTCGTCTCCGGCATCGTCGTCCATACCGTCAATGTCGTCGGAGTCGAAGTCTAGCATGTCGGTTAGATCATCGACAGCGGCTACTAAGTGGGTGGTGGGTGGGTCTTGAATTTCTTCGTCGTCCGCATCCCAACCGTCCTGACCGCAGTCCGGCCAGGGCTCTCCTGATAACAAGAGATATTTTAGCGAGCTCAAAACATCGCCAAAAGGTGAGTGTTGAAAGATGTCCGCAGCGGCGAACTCCATGATCGGCGCCCAGTCGGATTCGATTGGTGGAGGCGCGGGAGGTTCGAAGTCCGGCAAGGAGTCCGGCACCTTGGAGTCTCGAGCTTCAGAAGGGACAAAGTCAGCATTCGGCTCTATCGCCATAGAGGTTGCAGCCCCCGAGGCGGTGTCTAACCATCTGTCCTCGATCTGCGCGGCCGGATCCGAATCAAGGGTCGGAGAGGTCTCATGTGCGGCCTCCAGGGCACTGTCCGGCAGCAGAGCTAAATCATGCCCATCGTGACAGTGCGGCGCGCTCGGCTATGGCTCGAATCCATTGAAGATCAAGTCCCCACGGATGTCAGCCATGAAGTTAAGACTTCCAAATCTGACCTGACGGCCAGGGGCGTAGCTTTCGATCTGCTCCAGATGGCCAACCGAATTGGCCCACAGTGCAAAGCCGCCGAATACGAAGATCTGTCTGGGGAGAAAAGTCTCACTCCGGACCGCGTCGTTGTTGATGATCGAAGGAGCCATCGAGCCTATCGATGACGACACATAGGAACTCTGAATGAAAGCACCAATGTCGGTGTCAAAACCGGAGGATCTCGGGTAGGGGGTCCCGAACTGTGCGTCTAGGCGGATGGTAATAGGAGACAAGGGACACGATGTTTTACCCAGGTTCGTGCCCTCTTGATGGAGGTAAAACCCTACGTCCTGCTTGATTGATATTGATCATGTGGGTATTACAAGAGTAGATCTACCACGAGTTCAAGGAGGCTAAACCCTAGAAGCTAGCCTATGGTATGATTGTTGTTATTGTTGTCGTCCTACGGACTAAAACCATCCGGTTTATATAGACACCGGAGAGGGTTAGGGTTACACAGACTCAGTTACAATGGTAGGAGATCTACATATCTGTATCGCCAAGCTTGCCTTCCACACCAAGGAAAGTCCCATTCGGACACGGGACGAAGTCTTCAATCTTGTATCTTCATAGTCTTGGAGTCCGACCGATGATGATAGTTCGGCTATCCGGACACCCCCTAGTCCAGGACTCCCTCAGCCATTATGAGCTTGTCCTTCTCCCTGTCTGGAACGAACGTCCCTCACTGCACTGCATTGATATATTGCCGAAGCTTCTTGACTGGTATTTTCAGTTGCTCGTCCGTCCAACGGCACTTCCCTGATACAGGGTCCAAGGTTCCGCCAGCCCCGAAGAACCAAGTCCAGCAACGGTCTGGCCAGTTCATTGTCTCTGGTTTGATCCCTTTTTCAAGAAGATCATTCTCAGCCTTGGACCACTTAGGCCGGGCTTTGAGGTAGCCACCTGACCCCGTGCGATGGTGAAGCTTCTTCTTCGCAGCATTTTGCTTGTTTGTCTCCGGCATCTTCTTACTCTTTTCCGATGTCTTCTGGGCCACAAATGCGGGCCAGTGATCTTTGATCTTCACATATTTCCCGATGAATTCTGGTGTCTCTTCTTTGTCGACAAACTTGTTCATCTCTTTCCTCCACCTCCTGAATAGGGTTGCCATCTTCTTAAGAGCACAAGACTTGATTAATTGCTCTTTAACTGGCTTCTCCGGATCCTCCTCTGGCGGTAGGGTGAAATTTGCCTTCAGCTGAGCCCAAAGATCTTCTTTCTGCATATCATTGACATAAGACACCTCAGGGTCTTCCTCCTTAGGCTTATACCATTGCTGGATGCTGATCGGCATCTTGTCCCTAACAAGAACCCCGCACTGAGCAGAAAATGCGTTCTTTGTCCGGATGGGTTAAATCGGTTCGCCGTCGGGCGCGATTTCTCTGATCTCAAACTTTTCATCCGAGCTCAACTTTTTCTTTGGGCCTCGTCTCCTTACCAAAGTTGTGCTCGATCCGGAGGGCTAGAAATCAAAAGGAAGAAAGATGAGAGTAACTAATATGTGTACATATACCAAAACAATGGATGCATCAATTAACTAGTCAGCACGGGCTTAACTAATATATATATACCTGGCCGGACTCGGTTCGGTCACCGGAGCAGTCAGCATGGTCTCCTTCTTGTACCCCCATTGTGTCACCGGAGCCATCATGAACATAGCCCTCTTCTTGTACCAGCATTAATGGGCTGAAGCCATCATGAACATAGCCCTCTTCTTCACCCAGTCCTTCCTGACCATCGGTGTCGTTGAGAAATGACGCAACTTCATCACTTCCTTGTGCGATTATGTACCCCAACATCGCTTCTGTTGCTTCATCTCGGGAGTGCTCCATAGTTTCTACAAATATTTACAACATGTCAATTATTATTCAAACATGGTACAGATGGATATATATTAGTGGCAAATGTAGAACTAGCTAGCTAATCACAATAAGGAATCATGTTAGTGGCCTCGACGCTGCTTCTCTAGGGTTTGGGGTGGCCTCAACACAACGCTTCAAGGGTTTGGGGTGGCCTCGACGACAACGCGCTCTTTTTACTTTATAAATTTGGGTGGCCTCGAGAGAGTTAATTTGTTGGGTAGGGGACGCGGCGGGAGGGGGTAGGAGACCAACATCGCTTTCTCTCTAGGGTTTGGGTGTCCACGAGAGTTTTGGTCGAGAGCGAGAGGGCCGAGGAGGGTGCTGCCGTGGTATAAGTTATCACGGTCGAGAGAGGGTATATATATCGACCGCCCCTCATGTCGAAGTTATCCGGGAGGGGGTTATATCGACAACGACGCGACATACATATACATGGTAAAATAATCTTATCAGGGAGGGGGTATCGGTACCCCCCCTCGTATTGAAGTTTCTTCTTTCTCCTCTATTCCTTTCTTATTCTTCTCCTCTTCTTTTTCTTCTTCTCCCTTGAGAAAGGAAAATAAGGAAAAGGAAGAAAAGAGGAAGAAGGAAGAAGGAGATCGAAGAAGAAGAAAAAGAAGGAGAGGAAAAAGGAAAATAAGAAGAGGAAGAAAGGAGAAGAAGAGGAGGGGAAGAAGAGG
>NC_057803.1:644916106-644942206 GCF_018294505.1 Triticum aestivum | reverse complement strand
CCGGGGGGCAACTGGTGATGTGTTCGTCAGATTTTCCTAAGTGCTGTATATATAGCAAGAGCATTGGTCCCGGTTCGTGAAACCAACTGGGACTAGTGCCCCCTTTAGTACCGGTTGGTGCCACCAACCGGGACCAAAGGCCCAACCTTTGGTCCCGGTTGGTGCCACCAACCGGGACTAAAGGGGGGGCATTGGTCCCGGTTGGTGCCACGAACCGGGACTAAAGGGTTGCATTTGTCCCGGTCCGTGGCACCAACCAGGACCAATGACTTTGCACAGCGGCGTGGTGGTGGGAGTTTAGTCCCACCTCGCTAGTTGAGAGCGCCCCGCACCTGTTGATAAGCACCGTTGCCTCTTCCCACTCGAACTCCTCTGAACTGCAGGCCAATGGGCCTAATCTGACACTGCTTTGCCTGTGGGTCTGCTGGGCCTTCTGCGGGCCTGAATCCTGGCCCATGGTAGGGTTTCTAGTCGTATTCAGGCCGTGGGGGCCCAGTAGGAGGCACTTTTTTTTGTTTTTTTTGTTTTCTTTACTTATTGTTGCTATTTTTATTATTTTTTCCAGTTTTTTTGTTTTGTTTTCTGCATTATTTATTTTCTTTTGTTTTTTGCTTTATTTTTTAATTCTTTTTGCTTTTAGTTTTAGGAAAATTATAAACTTTGTGTTAGTGCCATTAGTTTTCAAATTTGAAAACACTTTTTTTGTTTTCTTTCTTGCTTTATTTATTTTATTTTGTTTCTACTTACAAAAAAATACTTATTGTTGCTATTTTTAATTACTTTCCAGTTTTTTTGTTTTGTTTTCTGCATTATTTAGTTTCTTTTGTTTTTTGCTTTATTTTTTAATTCTTTTTTGCTTTTAGTTTTACAATTTGATTTCTTTCAAATTTGAATTCTTTGAAATTTGTGTGAATCACAAGTTTGTGATTAACGTTACTAAAAAAATGAACATAGATGCGCCTATAGAGTGTTCTTGGTGAGAACATAGTTGACAAGGAGCGAAACGGGATTAATGGTATTACGAGGGCCGAACCATAAGATATTAAAGCATTTCAAATGAACTCTGAAAAAGTTGAAAGTTGGCATGGTATCATAAATTCACCCACATAACATGTGCATGTACAAGATGGACAATGGTATCATACTCGTCTATTACAAAGTTGGCATGGTATCATCATAATAGTTGCGGGAGAAAGTCTTCACTTTTTCTTCGCTTGTGTTATTTGCTTATTGCGCCGTAACCATGGATAATATTCATCGTTTATCAGGATGATGGGGTCAGCCTTGACTTTGAAGGGAGGAATTTCATGAAACTTTTCATAATCTTCAGACATGTCCGTCTTGCCCTCCACTCCCACAATGTCCCTTTTTCCTCAAAGAACTATGTGGCGCTTTGGCTTATTGTATGATGTATTCACTTCCTTATCTTTTCTTTTTCTCGGTCTGGTAGACATGTCCTTCACATAGATAACCCATACCACATCATTGGCTAGGACGAACGGTTCGTCAGTGTACCCAAGATTTTCAGATCCACTGTTGTCATTCCGTATTGTGGGTCTACCTGTACCCTGCCTCCTGACAGATTGACCCATTTGCACTTAAACAAAGGGACCTTTAAATCATGTCCGTAGTCAAGTTCCCATATGTCCACTATGTAACCATAATATGTGTCCTTTCCCCTCTCGGTTGTTGCATCGAAGCGGACACCGCTGTTTTGGTTGGTGCTCTTTTGATCTTGGTCAATCGTGTAAAATGTATTCCCATTTATCTCGTATCCTTTCCAAATCAATACAGTCAAAGATGGTCCCCTGGACAACAACTACAGCTCATCACAAAAAGTGTTGTCACCTCTGAGATGTGTTTCCAACCAACTGCTGAAAGTCCTGATATGTTCACATGTAATCCAGTCGTCGCACTGCTCCGAGTGTTTGGAGCGCAGACTGTTCTTGTGTTCATCGACATACGGGGTCACCAAGATAGAGTTCTGTAGAACTGTGTAGTGTGCTTGAGACCAAGAATATCCGTCCCTTCATATTATTGAGTCCCTTCCAAGCGTGTCTTTTCCAGTCAGTCTTCCCTCATACCGCGATTTAGGGAGACCTATCTTCTTAAGGCCAGGAATGAAGTCAACACAAAACCCGTTTGACATCCTCTGTTTGATGGCCCATGGAGATGCTTTCTTCTGGCCTAGCACGGTTACGGACATATTTCTTTAGGACTCCCATGAACCTCTCAAAGGGGTACATATTGTGTAGAAATACGGGCCCTAGAATGACAATCTCGTCAACTAGATGAACTAGGACGTGCGTCATGATATTGAAGAAGGATGGTGGGAACACCAGCTCGAAACTGACAAGACATTGCACACATCACTCCTTAGCCTTGGTATGATTTATGGATCGATCACCTTCTGAGAGATTGCATTGAGGAATGCACATAGCTTCACAATGGCTAATCGGACGTTTTCCGGTAGAAGCCCCCTCAATGCAACCGGAAGCATTTGCGTCATAATCACGTGGCAGTCATGAGACTTTAGGTTCTGAAACTTTTTCTCTGACATATTTATTATTCCTTTTATATTCGACGAGAAGCCAGTCGGGACCTTCATACTAAGCAGGCATTCAAAGAAGATTTCCTTCTCTTCTTTGGTAAGAGCATAGCTGGCAGGACCTTCATACTGCTTTGGAGGCATGTCGTCTTTTTCGTGCAAACGTTGCAGGTCCTCCCGTGCCTCAGCTGTATCTTTTGTCTTCCCATACACGCCCAAGAAGCCTAGCAGGTTCACGCAAAGGTTCTTCGTCACGTGCATCACGTCGATCGAAGAGCGGACCTCTAGGTCTTTCCAGGAGGGTAGGTCCCAAAATATAGATTTCTTCTTCCACATGGGTGCGTGTCCCCCAGCGTCAGTCGGAACAGCTAGTCCGCCGGGACCCTTTCCAAAGATTACGTGTAAATCATTGACCATAGCAAGTACGTCATCACCGGTACGCATGGCGGGCTTCTTTTGGTGATCTGCCTCGCCTTTGAAATGATTGCCTTTCTTTCGACATTGATGGTTGGTCGGAAGAAATCGACGATGGCCCAGGTACACATTCTTCCTGCAACTTGCCAGGTATATACTATCGGTGTCAAGTAAACAGTGCGTGCATGCGTGGTATCCCTTGTTTGTCTGTCCTGAAAGGTTACTAAGAGCGGGCCAATCGTTGATGGTCACGAACAGCAACGCCTTTAGGTCAAATTCCTCCTGTTTGTGCTCATCCCACGTACATACACCGTTTCCATTCCACAGCTGTAAAAGTTCTTCAACTAATGACCTTAGGTACACATCAATGTCGTTGCCGAGTTGCTTAGGGCCTTGGATGAGAACTGGCATCATAATGAACTTCCGCTTCAGTCACGGGCCAGGTGTTGTGGTTGCTGCTCTGCTCCCCGAAAGGATTAATGCCATCCACGCTTAAAGCAAACCATACGTTCCTTGGGTCACTTGCAAACTCATCCCAGTACTTTCTCTCAATTTTTCTCCACTGCGACCCGTCAGTGGGTGCTCTCAACTTCCCGTCTTTCTTACGGTCCACACTGTGCCATCACATCAACTTGGCATGCTCTCTGTTTCTGAACAGATGTTTCAACCGTGGTATTATAGGAGCATACCACATCACCTTCGCAGGAACCCTCTTCCTGGGGGGCTCACCGTCAACATCACCAGGGTCATCTCGTCTGATCTTATACCGTAATCCACCGCATACCGGGCATGCGTTCAGATCCTTGTACGCACCGCGGTAGAGGATGCAGTCATTAGGGCATGCATGTATCTTCTGCACCTCCAATCCTAGAGGGCATACGACCTTCTTTGTTGCGTATGTACTGTCGGGCAATTCGTTATCCTTTGGAATCTTCTTCTTCAATATTTTCAGTAGCTTCTCAAATCCTTTGTCAGGCACAGCATTCTCTACCTTCCACTGCAGCAATTCCAGTACGGTACCGAGCTTTGTGTTGCCATCTTAGCAATTGGGCTACAACCCTTTTTGTGGTCCTCTAACATGCGATCGAACTTTAGCTTCTCCTTTTGACTTTCGCATTGCATCCTTGCATCGACAATGACCCGACGGAGATCATCATCGTCGAGCACATCGTCTGGTTCCTCTTGATCTTCAGCAGCTTCGCCCATTGCAGCATCATCGTGCACATCGTCTGGTTCCTCTTGCTCTTCAGTAGCATCACCGTATTCAGGGGGCACATAGTTGTCATCGTACTCTTCTTCTTCGCCGTCTTCCATCATAACCCGTATTTCTCCGTGCCTCGTCCAAACATTATAGTGTGGCATGAAACCCTTGTAAAGAAGGTGGGTGTGAAGGATTTTCCGGTCAGAGTAAGACTTCGTATTCCCACATATAGGGCATGGACAACACATAAAACCATTCTGCTTGTTTTCCTCAGCCACTTCGAGAAAATCATGCACGCCCTTAATGTACTCGGAGGTGTGTCTTGAACCGTACATCCGTTGCCGGCTCATTTGCGTGCATTATATATAATTAAGTGTGTCAAAAATCATTACAGAACATCATGAATAGATAATTAAGTGACCAAATTAATAGAAGTTCATCATCATATTAAAACCAAAGTACATACATAGTTCTCATCTAACAACATAAAGCTATGCAAAGCATCTAAATTAATTAAACCATACATTGAAACTATGTAAAACATTTCAATGCGAAAACAAATGCAATCATAATCGCAACCAATGTAACAACTGATCCAACGGCATAATGATACCAAGCCTCGGTATGAATGGCATATTTTCTAATCTTTCTAATCTTCAAGCGCATTGCATCCATCTTGATCTTGTGATCATCGACGACATCCGCAACATGCAACTCCAATATCATCTTCTCCTTCTCAATTTTTCTTATTTTTTCCTTCAACAAATTGTTTTCTACTTCAACTAAATTTAACCTCTCGACAATAGGGTCGGTTGGAATTTCTGGTTCCACAACCTCCTAGATAAATAAAATCCATGTCACGTTGGTCGGCATAATTGTCATAAACAATAAATGAACCAATAGTTATGAAAATATAATATATACCACATCCGAATCATAGACAGGACGAGGGCCGACGGGGGCGGATACCAAAACCATCGCACTATACAAGATGCAATAATAAAAGTAAGAAAATTATACAAGTATCTATATAAACATACAAGTAAGAATTTTTTTTCCTTTCAGAAAGAAGATAAGAACAAGAGGCTCACCACGGTGGTGCCGGCGACGAGATCGGCGCTGGCGATCGATGGCGGTGAAGACGGGGACGGGATGTGACGGACCGCTAAACCTAGACAAATATGGAGGAAAATGGAGCTTGGAGGTCGATCTTGGAGAGGAGAAAGCATAAGTAGTGTGGCTCGGGCATTCCATCGAACACCTCGTGTGCATAGGAGGTGACCTAGAGCACCACAAAACAGAGCAGTGGGAGTGCTCTGCTCGCGGGCGAGGGGTATATATAGGCAACTCATTGGTCCCGGTTCGTCCCACGAACCGGGACTAAAGGGCAGCCTTTGGTCCCGGTTCATGCCACCAACCGGGACCAATGGTGGTGGGCCAGGGGCGAGGCCCATTGGTCCCGGTTCATCCCACCAAGCGGGACCAAAAGGTCCAGACGAACCGGGACCAATGACCCACGTGGCCCGGCCGGCCCCCGGGGCTCACGAACCGGGTCAAATGCTCCATTGTTCCCGGTTCTGGATTGAACCGGGACTAATGGGCTGACCTGGCCTGGACCATTGCCCCCTTTTCTACTAGTGGTGGTTCTCGCCGTGGAGCGTCGCCGCGCTCTACACCCTGGGCCGCCGTCGTCGAACGCCGCCGTGCTCTACACCCTCGGTCGCCGTCGCCGAACACGCCGTCCCGCTCTACACTGCCGGTCCCTGCCACCGGATGCGCCGCCGCGCGCAAAGGACACATGAGTGGAAGGAGTGGAGCAGTCAAAGAGAGACAGCGGCGTGTCCACATGGTGATTTTTACTAGTCAAAGTGTCCATATGGCATTTTTTTGCCAAGTCACCTCGTAACGACTGGGACCCATCTGTCATAGACGTGCTTAAAGCGCTCTAATCCACCGATCAGTGTTATTTGCAAAACAATTTCTGTAGACATGGTGGTTCCTGTCAAAAAATGTAACGTAGTGTTTTCTGATAACCTAGCCTCAAAGTGGTGGTTTCTTGCAATTTACTCCATTCTGAGATAGCCTATAGTCAAGTTGCGTCGCTGAATTAATCATGTGAATTTCATGGACGAAGAGGACGTACATCACAGACTTGGAATACACTTTCCTCTTCACTTAATAACAGTATGGCTATGAGGATAGTTTCAGTAAATATCGCCAAAAAAAGTTACTAAAAGAGTATTTTTCTTTTTTGTATTTATTCAACCACAAAATGTTTATATTTACTCATCAAAATTACCATGGATAATCTGGCCCCGATCTTACTGGAACCTAGAAGCACGTGGGGTGAGAAGTACTTGCCACTGGGCTATCGAACATGGTGCCATAATGTGAGACGTACTATTCATTTAGAAGGAGTGCTATATTAGTGAGGGGATTGTTTCGCAGGCACACTACTTTGGTGTCATAGGGAAGTGTCTATTGCCGGTATCGTGATTACGCAGACGCAAATGATAATGGCATTAAGTTTGTGCTAAATTATTTAATTACCCATTCTAATTGCCAGACTAGACTGTTGTCGTTCTCTGCAGCCACAGAACGTGTTTGTTGTGGCTTGAAGAAGAACTGAGGCAAAGCTAATTATACCGCACCATCAGCGAAAGGGATGTGATGGTGAATGTCATTATGCCGGGCTGGTGGTCCGCTGATTGGACACAGGTCTTAGAACAAAAGAGGGCTGTGCTTTGATCCTTTGAACTTTGAGAACCTGGTCGAAAACATCCATTGTAGTGAAATTATTTTGAACTTGTAGAGGCAAAATCCAAAGGATTTGTGTGTCAAGTCTTTCAGGAAGGTGCCGTTAGTAGGAGAGGTATTTCAGAGTGTTTAGCAAAGATACCGTGTTCTATGATTATCAGGTCCAATTTCTTGTTTAGTACCTTCACTTCTACTCGAATATGTGATTTGTCAAGAATAAATCATGATGCACAAAGTTCACACTCATATTAGTTAACCAATTACAGTTTACCACTTACAAAATGCATTTTTGTTTTGAATTGTCAAAAGAGATGCTTCAGTGTCGTATCATCTACTCCCTCCGCCCGAATTACTTATAAAAGATGTATCTTGAATTAAAATACGTCTAGATACATTCATGTCTGCTACAAGTAACTTCAGACGAAGGGAGTCATGCAGAAAGTCGCGTTCAGAGTTAAGTTAATTCTATACTAAATTATGCAATCATCCAGTCTCTGTCAACCGGATATTGATTCTGCAACCTCTGTTATCAGAACTCGAGCAGGCTGTTGCTCCCGGCTTAGATGTTGTGGACGACGCCTCTGGTAAGAAAGTTGGTACGGTAAGCACCGCTCTCGGCAGCCGCGGGATGGGCCTGTTGCGTCTCGAATCAGCACTCAAGGAAAACGCAACCTTCGCCATCAGCGACAACAGAGATGTGAGGGTCAAGGCGATCAAGCCACACTGTTGGCCGGCTGAGTGGACACAGTTCCTAGAATAGCAGAGCGCAGTTGCTTGATCCTAGAAAGTAAGTTCCAGGACCAAAACCTCCTGTGAAGTGAAGTAATGAAGTTCTTTTTGGAGTTTGAGAGGCAAACGTGAAGGCTATTGGCGCCAAGTCTTTCATAGAAGTCCCGTTAGGGAAGCCATTTGAGACAGTTTAGCAAAGGTTACCTGACCGTTTTATGTGTTATGTCATTTGTTGGACCTAATTTCTTATTTACTCTACTCCCTTATGCCAGTGATAGATCAAGAATAAGCTGCTGTGACACTGTACAAAGTATAAACTAAAAATAAGTAACCCTGTTTAGGGTTTGCCACTTCCCAAATGCTTTCTGTTGAACCTTTCTGAAAGGGGTGCTCTAATTTTGCAGATATTTTAACTTGATAACAATTCATGTCCAAAGTTGCTAGTTTGTGTTTGAAATGAAGAAATATCTTCCTGTGCTTAATTAGCTGAAATTGTATGTACTATACTGAAACAACACTACAACTTGTCGTTGCCTTTGTTCTGTTTTGAGTGCATTTTGCTGCCGACTCTATTCTAAGCGCTTAATTCTCACACTTGCCGCACACCGCATCTATAGGGTATGTTTTTTTGCGAATAAAAAGACTTATTTTCTAAAATGAGAGAAACTGAATGAGTAGAAATAACTTCAGAAATACTGTTTTTTCTTCCTATCAGACAACATTAGTCTTGGTTTCTATAATTCAGCCAACTAGGAGAATGGGGCTTAGGTGACTATGATTCTTGTCCTCTTGTAACCGATTAAAGTAGTATGCAACTTCAAAGACGACCCAATGTGAATCAACTGAATTGTTTGATCGTCAATTATTTTAGCCCCCTACTTTGCTCTAAATCATCTGAAACAATACATCTTCAGCTGGCAATCGTACTAACGCTGTTACCTCATGTATAGAAGTCTAGGCCGGCGTGATCACAAATCCTGATGCTTCCTAATCCTAGGATGTCAGCAGGTTTTGGTGGCATGACAACTAAATGCAGAAGTTGTGTACATTATGTTTCTGGTATTACAAGCCAACACCAAGCTCTACTCCTTGCCCGCGGAGGTATGCAGATGGTTTGATGGCTTCTTCACAAACAATATATGAGCATGTTTCACCTAGCAACGGCCGAGCTATACTCCTTCCCCGCACAGGTTGCAAACTGTAGGAGCATATTTTATCTCTCCTCTCACCCTTAGATAATAAGGAAGACCATTACATTAATGTTTGGTTATCTGTGGTGCAACAACCATGACATTGATGCTTTTGAGCTATTCAACATTGTCATAAAGAGCACATGGTTACAACTTCCTGATAGAAGTTCTAATAAGTCAATTCGAGCTCATAGTGTAGTTCCTAAGATGATCACATTCTGCCATAGCCTTCGTGTTCTCCATATCAAGTTGGGTCGTTGAATTAGTCATGTGAATGCCGTGGATGAAGAGGACATACATCATGGAGTTGCAATACCCTTTCTAATTCACTTAATAACAATACTGCTGCAAGGATAGTTTAAGTAAATCTCACAAAAATAAATTAGTTATCAAGAGAGTATTTTGCTTTTGTATTTATTCAACCACAAAAGAGTTATATTCACACATCACAATTACAATGGATAATCCAACCCCGATCTTAGTAGGACCTAGAAGCACGTGGGTTGAGAAGTCGTTGCAACTGGGCTATCGACCATGGTGCCAGAATAGATCTGATTGAATTGCGCAGAAGCAATTCCAATTTGAGCCTGAATGCTATTCATTAAGAAAGGGTGCTATATTATACAGGCGATTGTCTCGCCTACCCTTTGAACTAACTTGGTCCAAAACATCCATTGTATTGAAATTCTTTTCAACTTATAGAGGCAAAACCCAAAGGATTCATGTCAAGTCTTTCAGGAAGGTGCTGTTAGTAGGAGAGAGGTAGTTCAGAGAGTTTAGCAAAGATACAGTGTTCTATATGATGTATCGGTTGTTGGGTCTAATTTTTTTGTTTCCTACCTTCACTTCTATATGTGATTTGTCAAGAATAAATCATGGTGCGCAAAGTTCACACTCATATTAGTTACCCTATTTACAGTTTGTCACTTTTTTGAATAGTGAAAACAGATGCTTCAATGTCTTATCATCTATGATATTCTTGTGAGAAAGTCATGCAGAAAGACGCGTTCAGAGATAAGTTAATCATATCTTTTATACTCAAGCTTAATTATCCAAAATTGCACTGTACCGAAACAATAGTACAACTTGATTTGTTAGGTGGCCTTTGTTTGGGCTGCAGCTACTTATTTTCGTATTGTGGGTCTTCTAAAATATGAATCTGATACAAAAAAAAAATCAGATTCCAATCTAGCTTGGTAGAATCGATTCTAAAAACAGAACTAGCAGGGTCGCTCCCCGCTCCCCGCTCCCAACCCGCCGTTGGCCACTCCGGCCACGGCGTCCACGTCCCCTCGCCGGATCTTCGATCGCTCTCCGCCATCTACGCCGCGCCGCGCCTAGGCGGGCATCATCATGTCGCTTTCTGACCTCAACTTCGACAAGGGACAAGCTTTTGAAGAGGAGGTATGGAGGAAATGGGGGGTGCGCACTAACTCCCAACAAGACCAAGACATGGAAGAATTTCATCTGGTCGCGGAGTTCACCAGATCCAGGATCAGGCTCACGACTGAATCTGTAAGTACCATCCTTCTTTCCTGCTTTGGAGGAAGGGCTTCCCTGTTCAATGTCCACCAGCTCCAAAATTGGTCCTTCAAATTCACAGTCTCCTATAGAGGTGGGCTTCACAATCATTAAGGGGGGTAACATCTCTAATTCTCTGTTCAACCTCAACTTTCTCCTCTTTGGGGAAGGGGGTCCTAACTCTTCATATGAGCTTGGTCTTTACCTACAAGAAAAAGAAGATGAATGGACACATGTTTTTCGTAAGCATCCTAGCAAATCATATGCTCAAGTGGTTTCATCCCCGGCTCATTTTCAATCGCGCCAGCTATCTCCTCCTTCTAAGAATCCGATTCGGACTAGTTCGTCATTGGCGCTCAATCTGGAGCATGATCATGGGCGTACGCATTCATCGCACGACACTAACTTGGTGGTTTCTTCTCAGTTTAAAAATTCCACTGATCACGCGCAGGCCCAACCCCCTCAGGGCCCAACTCGGCCCTTTTCTGTGTCCGATGTCTCCTATCGGGCCACTCTAGGCCGGCCTGCCAAAATCGCATTAAGTGCAGGGCCTACAAGTGTTGGGGCCAGATCACCAAAGATTGCTACACTCATTTGAAGCCTTCTAATACCCAAGGCCAGCCCAGAACACCCATTAACACCGTGGAGTTCACCGCCCCGTCTTGAACATCGCGTGACCGGCTCGCTTCCTGCGATTGACAAGACTAGACCCGACGTCTCTGCCACTAATCCTGGCAGTCATCAAGCACTTGCCTCTGCTACTCCTGGCCTTGTTGGTGTTAGCCATTACCCGCCGCTCCAGTTTCCTTAACCTCGCATACCTCCGCTTCTGCAACACTGCGTCGCCCGCCCAGCTCATCAGCCAACAACATCATCCCACCCCCATCTGGCAGCGCAATGGCGAATTTCCCTTTCAATCCAGCCCCTTTCATCCCACCTAATCATCAGATCGAGCGTGTGTGGTTGTCGGTGTGGTGCAAAGGACTCGTGAGGAGTGGGTCATTGCGACCATTGTCCCCATGCCCAATCTTCCGGTGGCCTTCAACAACATCAGATAGGTACTGGCTGAATTTCTCACTGATATCAAGCACATAGGACTTTCTGAGATCACACCATGCCCGTTTGGACAAGCATACATCAAGTTGGATAGTGTTTTTGACAGAGATACTCTGCTCCGCGACAATCCTCACCCATTCATAGATGTTCATGTGATCTTTCAAAAGCATAATGAAGGGATGAATTGGAGGAGATTGGTGCTTAACCGTGAAGTGTGGATCTTGCTGTGTGGTTTCCCTTTTGACAGACAATGCATGCATGAGATTGCTAATGCAGTTCGAAGCTTTGGCAAATTGATTCATTGGGACAGAGTTAAAAGTACTAGAGCAAGTCTGCTGGTGAAAGTCAGAGTGGAAGAGCTCAGAGATATTCCTGCTAGTGAGGTAGTCAGAGAAGATGATGGTTTTCTGATAGAGTTTGAGACAGTACCTATTATGATCCTTTAGCAGCATTTGCTTGGTGCAGAAGCTCCAGATGAGGACCCTATTTCTCCAAATGGAAACACTCTTCCTATTCCCCCCCCCAAGGATCACTTCCATGCAAATCAGCACAACCATTTCTTGGGGCCTCTGCAACACCATGAACCTGATGATGTTCATCAACAACACATTCCTGATCTTAACTAGGAAGCTCAACAACCTAACCTGCAGTTAGCACTTCTTCAACCTGATCACAATGAAGACAATGACATGGCTGATGCAGATGCAGATTTACCAGGCTGGGGGCATTGGGAACTGCCACAAGATAATGCTCAGATTGATTTTGAGAATCACCCTGGAGAATTCTTGGAAATGCACGATTTGATGGCTCCTTTGGATGACAATGAAGCTCTGGTAGTTCAGCAAGCTCAAGGAGCAGAAGAAAATAGCAGCCTCACCCTCTCCCCGGCACCTACCAATAGTAGTGCACCTTCAGCTAAGTCTGCTAATGGGCCTGCTCAGCCCAATTTGCATGTGCTGCCTGATTTAAACTTGGTGATGGCCCATGCTCACCCTCAGAACTTGGTGCCTCAAGACCCACTTGTGGAGGCCCAGCCTCATCAGTTGCTGCCACTATATCAAGATGCTCACCCGGAGGCCATTTTAGTCCAACAGGTACAGGTGGAAAATTCTGAATTTGATCCTATGATGCAAGAAATGCAGGCCCACAATACTCCAGCCATCACATATATGCTCCCCCCTCAAGCTGAACCTGCTCTGGTTTCTCATGAGAAAGCTAGCCCTATAAAAGCAACAGAAGCAGATTTTGCCACCCAATACAAAGACTCTGGTGCAGGCATTCCTGATCCTAACATTCATGATGGAGGTGAGAGCTCTTCTTCTGAATTATCTGCTCCTCCTGGTTTTCCTATTCCACGATATGCTGAGGTTAATCAGAACTTGTTAGTGGGTTTTGTTCATCTTTCATCAGATAATATTGATCCTATGATCATGGAAAAAGAGAGGATACTACCTGTTCTGGGAGACTCTGATTTGAGCATGCTGGGGGCTGAAGGGGCAGAGATTTGGCAGACTCACTTTAAGCCCAAGAAAGATAGCAAACAAGTCATTCAGGTACCAATAGAATGGGTTAATTTCCTTTTTGTTGCCTTGTAATCTCCAGACAAATTTGACTGGGCTAAAAAAATTATCACTTCCCAAGTATGGAGC
This sequence comes from Triticum aestivum, assembly GCF_018294505.1. Classification (NCBI taxonomy): domain Eukaryota; kingdom Viridiplantae; phylum Streptophyta; class Magnoliopsida; order Poales; family Poaceae; genus Triticum; species Triticum aestivum. The sequence goes on along the minus strand of NC_057803.1, from coordinate 644,929,141 downwards.
TACATAATCCAGGGCTCTAATTCTAAGATACTCAAACCTTTTGCAATTCTAGACACCCGTCCTGATTCTACCTCTCTCAATTGCAATCCTCAGCAGAGTACTTCCACTGAAGTTGATCAAGAGAACATGGGCACACCTGCTTGAAATCCACTGGAGATCAATCAGCTTCCCCAACTTCTGCTTTGGTCAGGAATAAGAAAAGGAAAGATAAACTCCCACTTGTTGAAACAGAGGTAAGAAGAAGTTGCAGGCTACAACAACTTAACAAAGGCTGTAAGAGCAAAGTTTATGTTGATAAGAACTGTATGGCCTGTCACTCCCTCCCACCATTGATACCTAATAAAGTAATTAAAAATCTTTCTTCCACATTTTGCAAGGTCAATGCTATGGGAGAAAGCAAGGAAGAGCTGTCAGCCAAGGTAAACAAGAAGCAAAAGTGCAATACCTCTAATGATTCCACTCCCACTCTCAGGAATGCTGCAAAGATCAAGAACAATAACTAGTCCTAGGAGCTTTGTTGTTTTTAATGCTAGGAGGGAGTACCTGTTATGGAACTGTTGTTTGATGGAACCCTATGGTCAGAGGGACTTTTGTACTGAATTATCTGTTTGCTATTCCCGGACTTGCTTTAAATATCTGTTCAGTATCTCCTCTTTTGCATTATGGGCACCACCTGGAATGTTTTACATGGGAATATAAAAGGACTTAGTGATGATAAGGAATGATCAGCTCTGTCTAGTATAATTGAAGAATCAGCATGCTCTATTTTATGTTTGCAAGAAACAAAAAGAGAACATTTTGATATCCAATATATCAAGAATTTCTATCCCAAATATCTTTCCAAATTTGACTATCTTCCTTCAGTTGGGGCTTCTGGAGGCCTCCTTGTGGTATGGAATGATCAACTCTTCTCAGGGCACACTACTCTTAAGAATGACTACTCCATCACAATTGAATTCACTTCCAAGAAATCTGGGGAAATTTGGACTTTGACCAATATCTATGGTCCATGTCAACATGACCTGCGCCCACTCTTCACCAATTGGTTTCAAAACCTGCAGATAGATGATGATATGAATTTGCTGGTTCTGGGTGATTTCAATTACATTTGATATACTCAAAATAGAAATAAAGCAGGGGGAATGTTCAAGATATGTTACTGTTCAATGAAGCTATTAACCAGCTGGCCTTGCTTGAGATCCCATTGAAAGGAAGGAATTTTATATGGAGCAATATGCAAAATGCCCCACTTCTTGAAAAATTGGATTGGTTTTTCACATCAGAGTCGTGGACATTATCTTATCCAGATACAACTGCTATTCCTTTGGCCAGAACCACTTCTGATCACACTCCTTGTGTTATCAAGATTGGCACATCAATTCCTAAATCAAACATTTTCAGATTTGAAAATTACTGGATGGAACACAATCAATTTAAATAAGTGGTCAAGGGATCAACCAGTTCCAGAGACTGACAGTGCTAAAATTATCTCTGCCAAATTTAAGAGGCTTAGGAAAGGTCTCAAAAACTGGTCCAAACATATCTCTGATCTCAAAGCAATCATCAGGAACACCAATGAAGTCATTTTATTCCTGGATCAATTGGAGGAATACAGGACTTTATCAAGAGAAGAATCTGAGGGCAGAAGCTGCCTCAAAGAACACCTTGCTAGGGTGCTTAAATTTCAGAAAATTTATTGGAAGCAAAGATCTACCATTAGAGCTATCAAAGTGGGTGAAGCAAATACCAAATACTTTCAAGCCAAGGTAACTATCAAGATGAGGAATAAAAATATTGCTATACTTAAGGATTCCAATGGTGTTGAGCACAAAGACCACCAATCAAAAGCTTCTATCCTGTACAGTGCTTTCAAGGAAAGATTGGGATCAATTAAGCAAACCAGTAACCCTCTACTGTTGCATACTCAGCTCCATCAAGATCAGCTGCTGCAAGACCTGGAAGCCCCTTTCACAAATGAGGAAATTGATAACATCATCAAAGCAATGCCCAGTGACAAAGCCCCAGGACCAGATGGTTTCAATGCTGCATTCCTCAAAGCCTACTGGGATATTGTGGCACCTGACTTCTACTCCCTCATTCATGATTTTCATGCGGGTAGAACAACTATTCAGCATCAACTATTCTTACATCACTTTGATACCCAAGAATAGCTCTGCTACCACCCCTGGGAAATTCAGATCTATCTCTCTGCTTAACTGCACTCTCAAGATTATCACTAAACTGCTGGCAAACAAATTACAAAAAGTTATCTTGAGATTGATCCATAAGAATCAATATGGCTTCCTCAACAATAGAAGTATCCATGATTGCTTGGCCTGGGCTTATGAGTATTTACATCAATGTCATCAATCAAAGAAGGAGATTATTCTTCTCAAAATGGACTTTGAAAAGGCATTTGACCTGCTCAATCATGACACCATCATTGAGATTATGGCAGCAAAAGGTTTTGGTCAAAAATGGATATATAGCTCTGGTTTCTCCTCTGTATTACTTAATGGAGTTCCTGGTAAACAATTCCTGTGCAAGAGTGGAGTAAGACAAGGTGATCCACTCTCTCCATTAATATTTGTCATAGCAACTGACCTCCTACAGTCCATGATGAATGAAGCTATGAATAATGCTCTCATTGAGTCCCCCATCAAGCATGCCACTTGCCCAGATTTTCCAATCATCTAGTATGCTGATGACACTGTTCTGGTTCTCCCTGCCATCCCTAGTCAGCTCATGCATATTAAGAACCCGCTGCTTCACTTTGCATCATACACAGGTCTCAAAGTGAATTATGCTAAATCAACCATGATTGCTATCAACACACCTGAGGAAACAATGCAACCTCTGTCACTATTAATGGGCTGCCAGATTGGCTCTTTACCACGTCCATATCTTGGAATGCCCCTGGGTATCCACAAACCAAGGGTGGTGGACTTTTTTCCTCTTATCAAAAGAATTGAGACAAGACTGCATGGATGTTCTACACTGCTCTCTTATGGTGATAAGTTGGTCCTCATTAAATCTGTTTTTGCAAGTATGCCTATCTTCTATATGAGCATACTTGACATCCGAGTGACTATAGTGCAGAAAATAAACAAGTACCTCCGTCAATGTTTTTGGAGAAAATGTGGTACTGAGGAAAAATCTCCAGCTCTAATTGCATGGGATAAAGCTTGCCTTCCAAAATCACATGGTGGTTTGGGAATCCTTGATATCAAAACTCATAATCAGGCTCTGCTCATGAAGTTCCTGCACAAATTCCTCAATAAATTTGATTTACCTTAGGTTAATATGATATGGGAGACTCGCTACATAGATCAGGTTCCTGGAGTAAAAGTTACTAGTTCCTTTTGGTGGAAAGATATCATGAAACTGCTACCAACATTTCATCTGCACTCTCACTTCAAGGTGATGACCCACAAGTATAGGGGATCTATCGTAGTCCTTTCGATAAGTAAGAGTGTTGAACCCAATGAGGAGCAGAAGGAAATGATAAGCGGTTTTTAGTAAGGTTTTCTCTGCAAGCACTGAAATAGTAGGTGATAGATAGTTTTGTGATAAGATAAATAGTAACGAGCAAAAAGTAAATAAAGTAAATAAAGTGCAGCAAGGTGGCCCAATCCTTTATGTAGCAAAGGATAATCCTGGACAAATTCTAATAATGAGGAAGGAGCTCCCGAGGACACATTGGGAATTATCATCAAGCTAGTTTTCATCACGTTCGTAAGATTCGCGTTCGGTACTTTGATAATTTGATATGTGGGTGGACCGGTACTTGGGTACTGTCCTAACTTGGACAAGCATCCCACTTATGATTAACCCCTATTGCAAGCATCCGCAACTACAAAAAGGAGTATTAAGGTAAACCTAACCACAACATTAAACATATGGATCCATATCAACCCCTAACGAAGCAACGCACAAACTAGGGTTTACGCTTCTGTCACTCTAGCAACCCATCATCTACTTATTACTTCCCCATGCCTTCCTCTAGGCCCAAATAATGGTTAAGTGTCATGTGGTCGACGTTCACATAACACCACTAGAGGAAAAGACAACATACAATCTCATCAAAATATCGAACAAATACCAAATTCACATGACTACGAATAGCAAGACTTCACCCATGTCCTCAGGAACAAATGTAACTACTTACAAAGCATATTCATGTTCATAATCAGAGGAGTAATAATATGCATAAAGGATCTGAACATATGATCTTCCACCAAGTAAACCAAATAGCATCAACTACAAGGAGTAATCAATACTACTAGCAACCCACAGGTACCAATTTGTGGTTTTGATACAAGATTGGATACAAGAGATGAACTAGGGTTTTGAGAGGAGATGGTGCTGGTGAAGATGTTGATGGAGATTGACCCCCTCCTGATGAGAGGATCGTTGGTGATGACGTTGGTGACGATTTCCCCCTCCCGGAGGGAAGTGTCCCCGGCAGAACAGCTCCGCCAGAGCCCTAGATTGATTCCGCCAAGGTTCCGCCTCGTGGCGGCAGAGTTTCGTCCTGTAAGCTTACCCACAATTTTTTCCAGGGTAAAAGTGATGATATAGCAAAAGATGGATGCCAGAGACCCACCAGGGGCCCCAGGAGATAGGAGGCCGCGCCCTACAGGGGGTGCGCGCCCCCTGTCTCCTGGACGGGGTGTGGGCACCCTGGCCTATTTCTTTTGCTCATAAATTCTTATTAAATCCAAAAAGTTGTTTCATGGAGTATCAGGACTTTTGGAGTTGTGCAGAATAGGTTTCCAACGTTTGCTCCTTTTCCAGCCAGAATTCCAACTGCCGGCAATCCCCCTCTTCATGGTAAACCTTGTAAAATAAGAGAGAATAGCCATAAGTATTGAGATATAACGTGTAATAACAGCCCATAATGCAATAAATATTGATATAAAAGCATGATGCAAAATGGACGTATCAACTCCCCCAATCTTAGACCTCGCTTGTCCTCAAGCGGAAGCCGAAATTGAAAAATATGTCCACATGTTTTAGAGATAGAGGTGTCGATAAAAATAAAATACGGACATGAGGGCATCATGATCATTCTAATAACAACAACATATATAGATTTTGTAATATGATTTCCTATGCTCAAGTAGTAAGCAATTCACAATGTCAAGTATGGTTCAAAAGCTTCGTTGGGAACTAACAAACTACAATCTCAGTCATTGAAGCAATTGCAATTTATCGTAACATCAGAAAGAGTCAATAATAGAGTTTTTCAACAAGCTCACATACTCAACTATCTCGTAGTCTCCCATAATTGTTAACACTCATGCAATACTTGTGGTTATAGAGTTTCAGCCGGACACTGAGAAAGATAGGGGCTTCTTGTGTTGCCTCCCAACGTATTCACCTTTAGGTGATGTCAACAATAATAGCCTATGCCAACTTACATCCAATTGGATATATGTATCATGATCTTTCAAACATGAAGAGCTTGCCAAAGGATAAAATGAACAAGGGAAAGGTGAGGATCACCTTGACTCAAGCATAGAGTAAAAACATAAAGTAAAAGATAGGGCCCTCGCAGAGGGAAGCAGAGGTTGTCATGCGCTTTTAGGGTTGGATACACAAAATCTTAATGCAAAAGAAAGTCACTTTATATAGCCCCTTGTATATGGACCTTTATTATGCAATCTATCGCTTTTATTACTTCCACAACAAGTTCGTACAAAGCTTATTTTCTCTGCACTAATAAATCATGCATATTTAGAGAGCAATTTTTATTGCTTGCACCGATGACAACTTACTTGAAGGATCTTACTCAATCCGCAGGTAGGTATGGTGGACTCTCATGGCAAAACTGGGTTTGAGGATATTTGGAAGCACAAGTAGTATTTCTACTTGGTGCAAGGAATTTGGCTAGCATGAGAGGGAAAGGCAAGCTCAGCATGTTTGGGAGGTCAATGACAATATACTTTAACTGAGATGTCGGAAAACATAAAACATTACGTTGTCTTCCTTGTCCAACATCAACTCTTTTAGCCTGTCATACTTAATGAGTGCTTCACAATCATAAAAGATGTCCAATATAATATATTTATATGTGAACCCCTCTTTCCTTATCACTTTCTATTAATTGCAAGATGACCAAGGCTACGTTCATCAACTCTCAACAATTTTTATGCCTCATACTTTCTATGTGTGAAGTTATCATTATCCATAAGATCAATATGAACTCTTTTGTTCTTTCTACTTTCTCAAGATCATAGAAACAAAGCAAAGCCCTTGACTCAACACTAATCTTTATTATAGATAGCACACGGACTCGTAATGCAAAACTCGAAACTACTTGATATCAAAAACTTCAAACTACTAGATCAAGATGCTACTAAAAGGATCGAACTAAATAAAGCGGTAAAAATAGGAGTGTGATGGTGATACGATACCGGGGCACGTCCCCCATGCTTGGCAGTTGCCAAGGGGAGTTCCCATACTCATGTGATTATTTCTTCGGAGCTGATGGAGGTGGTGATGATGATGGTGGAATTGTTGCATTTTTCTTCTCTAGCCTGCGTCTGAGGCTAAAATTTTCCTCCCTCAGATCCTCATTCTCGAGCTCAAGTTTCATTATCTTTTTTGCATAGTGCTCCCTTGCTGTCCTGCAAAAAACGTGGGGGTTAGATCTGACCTTAGGGAGGCTTGACTTCTTGAACTCCACATGCATATCACCAGGTTGAGGTAGTGGATCGTCCTCTTCGTCAGAGCTTGTCTCCTCCTTCCCCTTTGGGTCATAGTCTTCTTATTCCTCTGTGGTCCAGCCATAATGTTCCACATCCCCATATACTTTTGGGTTGGCGATATAATCAGCCATGTAACTCTCTCCCTCCGAATCTTGGGACGACATCTTGTTTCAAACCTGCAATAAGAACAGCTCGAAATGAAAACAAAGGATATTTGCGTGATACGGTGGTCAAATTTTTTGGGAGAATATATAATGTATTTTTACCGACCAAAGTACGTAACATACAAGAAAATGGAGTCCGGGAGGCACACGAGGTGCCCACGAGACAGGGGGCGCGCCCTACAAGGGGGGGGGGCTCCTCTCTTGTGGGAGCTTCGTGTCCATTTTGGACTACTTCTTTCTTTCTAAAATTCTTAAATAATCCAAAACTGATAAGAGTTACCATTAGAGTTGTTTTGGAGTCGGTTTACTTACCGTACCACGTACCTATGCCTTTTCGGAGTCTGAAACGTTCTGGAAAGTGTCTCTTATGTATTCCTCAGGGGTTATGGTTTCAATAATATTAGTTTCAACATTGATAGGATTACCTGGAATATATTGTTTAATTCTTTGACCGTTTACCACCCTCGGATTTGTGCCTTCGAAGTTGTTGATTTTTATAGCACCAGAACGATAGACCCCCTCGATAACGTTGGGACCTTCCCATTTTGAGAGAAGTTTTCCTGCAAAAAATCTTAAACGAGAGTTGAATAATAACACATAATCTCCTACGTTAAACTCACGCTTTTGTATCCTCTTATCATGCCAGCGTTTGTCTTTTTCTTTGAAAAGCTTGGCATTCTCATATGCTTGGGTTCTCCATTCATCAAGTGAGCTAATATCAAACAACCTCTTCTAACCGACAAGTTTGAAGTCATAATTGAGCTTCTTAATAGCCCAATATGCTTTATGTTCAAGTTCAAGAGGAAAATGACATGCTTTTCCATAAACCATCTTATATGGAGACATACCCATAAAATTTTTGTATGCAGTTCTGTAGGCCCATAATGCATCATCAAGTTTTTTGGACCAATTCTTTCTAGATCTATTCACAGTCTTTTGCAAAATTAATTTGAGCTCTCTATTGCTCAACTCTACTTGACCACTAGCCTGCGGGTGATAAGGAGATGTGATTCTATGATTAACATCATACTTAGCAAGCATCTTGCGGAAAGCACCATGAATAAATGTGAACCACCATCAGTCATAAGATATCTAGGGACTCCATACCTCGGAAATATAACTTCTTTAAGCATTTTAATAGAAGTTTTATGATCAGCACTACGAGTTGGAATAGCTTCTACCCACTTAGTAACGTAATCAACAGCAACTAAAATATGTGTATAACCATTGGAGGGAGGAAAAGGTCCCATATAATCAAAACCCCAAACATCAAATGGTTCAATGACAAGAGAATAATTCATAGGCATTTCTTGACGTCTACTAATGTTACCTATTCTTTGACATTCATCACAAGATAAGACAAACTTACGAGCATCTTTGAAGAGAGTAGGACAATAAAAACCAGATTGTAGTACCTTGTGTGCAGTTCTATCTCTAGCGTGGTGCCCTCCATAGGATTCAGAGTGACACTTGCGTAGGATTTGTTCCTATTCATGCTCAGGCACACAACGTCTAATAATACCATCTACTCCTTCTTTATAAAGGTGTGGATCATCCCAGAAGTAATGTCTTAAATCATAAAATAACTTTTTCTTTTGCTGGTATGTGAAACTAGGCAGTATATATTTAGCAACAATGTAATTAGCATAATCAGCATACCAAGGAGCAGTACGAGAAGCATTGACAACCGCTAATTGTTCATCAGGAAAGCTATCATTAATAGGTAGACAAGTTGTCTGCAACGGGGTTCTCAGCTCCCTTTCTACCAATAATATATAAATCAAATTCTTGGAGCAAGAGAACCCATCTAATGAGTCTAGGCTTAGCATCTTCTTTTCCATAATATATTTAATAGAAGCATGATGAGTGTGAATAGTAACTTTGGAATCAACAATATAAGGTCTAAACTTATCACATGCAAACACAACTCCCAAGAACTCTTTTTCAGTAGTAGCATAATTTCTCTGGGCAGTATCAAGAGTCTTACTAGCATACTGGATAAGATTCAATTTCTTATTGACTCTTTGCCCTAAAACAACACCTACAGCATAATCACTAGCATCGCACATAATTTCAAAAGGTAAATTCCAATCAGGTGGCTGAACAATAGGTGCAGTGATCAAGGCTTTCTTAAGTGTTTCAAATGCTTCTACACAATCATCATAAAAGACAAAAGGAATATCTTTTTGCAATAAATTATTCAGAGGCCTAGAGATTTTAGAAAAGTCCTTAATGAACCTCCTATAAAAACCGACGTGACCAAGGAAACTTCTTATACCTTTTATGTCCTTGGGACATGGCATATTTTCAATAGCATCAACTTTGGCTTTATCAACTTCAATACCTCTCTCGGAGATCTTGTGCCCCAAGACAATGCCTTCATTAACCATAAAGTGACACATTTCCCAATTCAGGACGAGACTAGTGTCTTCGCATCTCTGTAAAACTCGATCAAGGTTGCTCAAACAATCATCAAAAGAGGATCCATTGACAGAGAAGTCATCCATGAATACCTCACAAATCTTTTCACAAAAATGAGAGAATATAGCCATCATGCATCTTTGAAAGGTAGCAGGTGCATTACATAAACCAAAAGGCATACATCTATAAGCAAAAGTACCTAAAGGGCAAGTAAAGGTAGTTTTTGATTGTTCCTTTGCTGACACAGATATTTGAGAGAAACCAGAATAACCATCTAGAAAGCAAAAATGTGTGTGTTTTGATAGCCTTTCTAGCATTTGATCAATAAAAGGTAAAGGGTAATGATCTTTCTTAGTAGCTTTATTTAACTTACGGAAATCAATTACCATCCTATTACCTGTAATAATTCTTTGCGGGATCAATTCATCTTTATCATTAGGAACAACGGTAATACCTCCCTTTTTAGGGACACAATGGGCAGGGCTTACCCGTTCACTATCAGCAACGGGATAAATAATACTTGCCTCAAGGAGCTTTAGAATCTCCTTTCTTACCACTTCCTTCATTATGGGATTTAATCGTCTTTGAGGATCTCTAACTGGATTGGCATCTTTCTCCACTGAAATTTTGTGTTGACATAATGTGGGACTAATGCCCTTAAGATCATCCAGAGTATATCCAATAGCGGCTCGGTGCTTCTTCAGAGTTTTCAATAATCTTTCTTCTTCTTTCTCTGAAAGGTTAGCACTAATATTAATAGGATATATTTCTTTTTCATCAAGATAAGCATACTTGAGATTATCAGGTAAGGGTTTCAGTTCAAAAACGGGATCACCCTTGGGTGGAGGGGGATCCCCAAGAATTTCAACGGGAAGGTTATGTTTTAGCATAGGTTCTTTTTTAAGGAACACTTCATCTATTTCTTCCCTTTCCTTCATAAACATATCGTTTTCATGGTCTAGCAAATATTGTTCTAACGGATCAGTTGGAGGAACAGCAATGGAAGCAAGACCAATAATTTCATCCTTACTAGGTGGTTCCCTTTCACGAGGTTGTCTACTAAACTTAGGGAAACTAAACTCATGAGACATACCATCTATGCCAACAGTGACAATATTCTTTTCACAATTAATCTTAGCACTAGCAGTATTCAAGAAGGGTCTACCAAAAATAATGGGACAAAAATCATCTTGTGAGGAACCAAGAACAAGAAAATCAGCAGGGTATTTAATTTTCCCACACAAGACTTCAACATCTCTAACAATCCCAATAGGTTTAATGGTGTCCCTATTAGCAAGCTTAATAGTAACATCAATGTCTTCTAATTCAACAGGTGCAATATCGTGCATAATTTCTTTATAAAGATCATAAGGTATCACATTAGCACTAGCACCCATATCACATAAGCCATGATAACAATGATCTCCTATTTAAACAGAAATAACAGGCGTGCCTACAACACGTCTACGTGTCTTAGTATCGGGTCTAGCAATATTAGAAGTTTCACCCAAGAAAGAGATAACATGCCCATCTAAGTCCTCATCCAAGAGATCTTTAATCATAGCAATACTAGGTTCAACATTAATTTGCTTAGGAGGTGTATAGGTCCTAGTATTACTCTTACGAACCACAGTCGAAGCTTTAACATGATCTTTTATTCTAACAGGAAAAGGAGGGTTTTCAACATAAGCAGTAGGAACAATGGGATCACTATATGTAATAATCTTTTCTTTGACTGTAATAGGTGCAACTACTTTCACTTCAACAGGAGGACTATATTTAAACCACTCCTCTTTGGGGAGATCAACGTGAGTAGCAAAAGTTTCACAAAAAGTAGCTACTATCTCAGAGTCAAGTCCATACTTAGAGCTAAATCCATGGAAAGCATCGGTATCCATAAAATATTTAACACAATCGAACTTAGGTGTCATACCTGACTCCTTACCATCGTCGGAACCCCAATCTTTAGAGCTGAATTTAATTCTTTCCAATAAGTCCCATTTGAAATCAATAGTCTTCAGCATATAGGAACCAACAAAGGAAGTATCGAGTAGGTTGCGATTATCAAGAGAAAGCCGAGCATAAAAATACTGAATATTCATTTCCCGAGAGAGCTCATGATTGGGGCATGAATATAACATTGACTTAAGCCTCCCCCATGCTTGAGCCATGCTTTCTCCTTCGTGAGGCCAGAAATTATATATGTAACTACGATCACGATGAACAAGATGCATAGGATAGAACTTCTGGTGAAATTCCAACTTCAGTCGCTTATAATTCCAAAATCTCGTATCATCACATAGCCTATACCATGTCATTGCATCTCCCTTCAAAGATAAAGGGAACACCTTCCTTTTGACTACATCATCGGGGATACCTGCAAGCTTAAATAATCCACAAACTTCATCCACAAAGATAAGGTGTAAATCGGGATGCAATGTTCCGTCTCGTGCAGAAGGATTAACTAGTAGTTTCTCTATCATACCCGAAGGAATCTCAAAGTAAATATTTTCATCAAGTTCAATAGGTTGAGGAGCAACTCTATGCTCTTTTGGTTGGGGTGAAGTTACCCCAAACAAGCCCCTCAAAGGATTAGTTTCCATAGTGACAAGTAACGGAAAATTTCAGCACACTATATAAATGTTTCCTTACCAAGTTCCACTCACCAAGAGCGCTACGCTCCCCGGCAACAATGCCAGAAAAGAGTCTTGATGACCCACAAGTATAGGGGATCTATCGTAGTCCTTTCGATAAGTAAGTGTGTCGAACCCAACGAGGAGCAGAAGGAAATGATAAGCGATTTTCAGTAAGGTTTTCTCTGCAAGCACTGAAATAGTAGGTGATAGATAGTTTTGTGATAAGATAAATAGTAACGAGCAAAAAGTAAATAAAGTGCAGCAAGGTGGCCCAATCCTTTATGTAGCAAAGGATAAGCCTGGACAAATTCTAATAATGAGGAAGGAGCTCCCGAGGACACATTGGGAATTGTCGTCAAGCTAGTTTTCATCACGTTCATAAGATTCGCGTTCGGTACTTTGATAATTTGATATGTGGGTGGACCGGTACTTGGGTACTGTCCTAACTTGGACAAGCATCACACTTATGATTAACCCCTATTGCAAGCATCCGCAACTACAAAAAGGAGTATTAAGGTAAACCTAACCACAACATTAAACATATGGATCGATATCAACCCCTAACGAAGCAACGCATAAACTAGGGTTTAAGCTTCTGTCACTCTAGCAACCCATCATCTACTTATTACTTCCCCATGCCTTCCTCTAGCACTATAAAAAAAAGACACATCCGTGACATTTTGGGCCGAACAGAATATTTTTATGTCATACATATGAGACTTCTATGACGATAATTGTGACAAAATCCGGTATCATCATAAATGTGGTGGGCTCCTACTTCTATGACAAAAAATCATGAAAGAAAATGGGCTTTTCGTCCTGGGCGGGCCAGAGACGCAGCTGAATGACATTCTTTGGGCCATCCATGACGAAAAAAACCGTGGTAGAAGCGAGGGGGAGGAAAATTTCGGGGAGTTGCCGGTTACGGTGGGAGATCGGGGGCGGAGCGATGCTAGTTTCTCTCATACAGGTACGTGCGTGTGTGTGAGGCGTTGGCTCTAATTAAACCCGAGCGAGGCGTTGGGCTCTAACTGAACCCGAGCAATTGCACTGCAGGCTTCGCTACTGCTGCTAACTGAAGCCGATCGATGCTGCCTCTGG
>NC_057803.1:644868787-644915585 GCF_018294505.1 Triticum aestivum | reverse complement strand
TTTCGTCCGTTTTGCGGTACGCCACACCCCTCCCAATCAATAGGACCCCCGTTTCGACCGTAACAGGTCCGTTTCGTCCGTTTTGCGGTATGCCACACCCCTCCCGATCAACAAGACCCCCGTTTTGCCCGTAGGAGGTCCGTTTCCTCCGTTTTGCGGTACGCTAGACCCCTCCCGATGAAAAGAATCCCGTTTCGAACGTGGCCGGTCGAACACAAGGCCGTTTCCTCCGTTGTGCGGTACGCCAGGCCTCGTTTCCATCGCCTGTTCCGTCCAAGCCCTCCCGATGAACACGACCACGCATTCCGTTCCGACCCAGCCGGTTGGCTCCCCATGAACACGACGACGATGCTATTTCTCCGTTCCGACCCAGCCATGTACGTATGCGCGAGTAGGCGTTCGAGACCCCGCCCCTATGTACGCATACGTGGCCGTATTTTCTTTCTTGCACCCTGGCCGCTGTACGTACGTGTACATGCTACGTGCGCGCCTCTACTACGATAAGTGCGCGCCTCTACAACGACCAGTATATACGTACATGTTCGCGACCAGAATGACCACGCTACGTACGCTTCGACCAGGTGGGTCCCGACTGTCAGGCACTTCCTTGCCTGCGAAGATGTAGCTGGTGGGTCCCAGCAGTCAGGGGGGCGAATCGTTTTTTTTTGCCGGACGCACTTCCTTGCGTGCGAAGATGTAGCTGGTGGGTCCCAGCAATTAGGGGGGAATCGTTTTTTCGGACGCACTTCCTTGCGTGCGAAGATGTAGCTGGTGGGTCCCTGTAGATAGGGGGAAACGTTTTTTTTGCGAAATACGGTGGCCCGTCCGATGGGTCCCTGCTGTCAGGTGGAGGAATAATTATTTTGCATGTAATAAGGAGGCACATCCTTGCTGCGGCCGTGGACCCAGCTGTCAGCCTCTCCACGTAAAGTCCACGTCCGATGGAAGCTGTTCCTTGACCACATTGACCATGCCGCGCCGAGAGCACCATGGCGGTGGACGACGGCAAGGCCTAGGAAGGGGATGACGCGGAGCCGGGGAAGACGCGGCAGTGGATGCCCACGTGTAGAGGAGTACGAGGGTTCACTGGTTCGCTGCGGTGTGAGGCTGTCTTCGCCGCAGAATAACAGGCGGTGTGGGTGAGTAGAGGGACGGCCTGGCCAGCGGTGGGAGTAGTAGGGGGCGGTGAGGTCTCCGCGGCATCACAGCCGGCCACGGGCCGCAGGAGCAGGCGGCACGACCGGCGCTGCTTTGGGCAGCTGGAGCAAGAAGACAAGAGGTTGAAGAAGGACTACGGCCGTTGGATGGACATCGTACGGTCACTGGAGCTAGAATCGTTCATATATTGACTAAAGTTGACAAAGGCTTTCATCCCAGTCAACTTAGTAGGCCCACAAGTCAGCCTCCCACCAAGGTTGGTCCCAGCTAGCAGGGGGTATTAATTTTTTGTGCGTAATAAGGAGGCACTTCCGGTGGGTCCGAGCTAACAGCGGGGGGAACGTTTTTTTCACGAAATACGGTGGCCCGACCTATGGGTCCCACCAGTCAGGGGGAAATGTTTTTTTCGTGAAATACTGGTGGCCCGTCCAGTGGGTCCCAGCTGTCAGGCGGAGGAATAATTATTTTCCGCGTAATAAGGAGGCACTTCCTTGCGGCTGCCGTGGACCCAGCTGTCAGCGTCTCCACGTACAGTACTCTTCCGATGGAAGTCGGTCGTTGACCACATTGACCATGCCACGCCAAGAGCACCACGGCGGCGGACGATGGCGAGGCCTAGGAAGGGGACGACGCGGAGCCAGGGAAGACGCGGCAGAGGAAGCCCGCGCGGAGAGGAGTACGAGGGTTCACCGGTTCGGCTGCGGTGTGAGGCTGCCGTCGCCGTAGAATAACAGGGGGTGTGGGTGAGTAGAGGGATGCCCTGGCCAGCAGTGGGAGTAGTAGGGGGCGCTCAAGCCTGCGTGGCAGCACAGCCGGCCATGAGAGGCGGGAGCAGGCGGTCCGGCCGGCGCTGCTTTGGCGGCTGGAGCAAGAAGATCAGAGATTGAAGAAACACGACGGCCGTTGGATTGACATCCAACGGTTACGTCTGCTAGAATCGTTTGTTGACGTAGTATATAATAACTAAAAAAATCTTGCATACGTGTCAACTAAATAGGCCCACAAGACAGACCACTCCCTCTTTTTTTAATAATTTATATATAGCTCATGGCAACTTCTTATGCAATTTATTGCAGTCATTTTTTTTGGTTGGCCAGGGCCAATTTCACATATTTTTGTGGGTTCCAAACTATTTTTAATACCAAAATGTCGAACCAGATTTAAAGTACTTTGAAGATATATTTGAATTAGGTTAATGCCCAGTGAAATAGGAATCTGAAAATGTGAAAAAAAATCAGAAATTATAAAGTAATTGCCAATTTGTCATCTGTTTTTATATTTACAACCCATTTCATATTACTTTCAAGATTTGCAGGCGCCTTGAAAGAGATGCAGCCCATCAGGGCATAGAAAAATAAGTAGGCCTAGATTGAGTATTCTTCAGAAAATAAACTGGGCTCATTTTCACAAAGAAAAAATAGCTGGGCTGGTCACATGGTGAACATAAAATATAAGCCTGGGCTAGACGGGCCACAGCCCAGTTCAAACCCTGCTCCGTCTCAACAATACCAAACAAAAAAAATACTGCTCGAGTAGCTACGTCCCAGGTGTCAGCCGATCTTGTGCTGTTCTCTTGTCTATTGACTATATACGCTCACAATGTCGTGGGTCCCAGATGTCAGGAAAACACTAGGAGGAAGCATTTTATTTTTCCATACGCTGACGTGGTGGGCCCCTACTGTCATCCTCTCCACGCACTTCTGCTGATTCCCGGTGTTTGTTGACCATATTGACAACGCGAGAGGGCGGCGCCGCGGCGAGTGCACCAAAGTGCGCGGAGGACGTCGGCGTTAACGATTTAGGAGACGGTGCGGCGGCGATGCGTGCGCTGAGGCACAGCCAGCCGTGGGAGGCAGAAGCAGGCGGCCCCGCCGGCGCTGGTTTGGTTTTGGCGGCTGGAGGAAGACAGGACTGAAGAAACACGACAGACTCTAAAAGCAGCAGGAGTACTTAACAACCTTAACTGAAACCAGCAGGGGCACTTAACAACCAGAGCTGAAAGCAGTATGAGTACTTATACAGGTTCAACCGTACAAAGCACGTCTCAAACAGTGGTACTTTGCCTACAGTTAACCAAGGGTGAGGCCGCCAAGCCCCAGGACAAGGCCCAGGCGCCACCCCGCGCATCCAGAACCTTCTGAAAAGGGCTTCATCTCGCAACGTGGTCAATAAACAGAATATTCGCTTTAGAGCCATGGAAAAGCATGAACATAATCTTCTGTCCTATTCTCCAAGATGGACGTGCCTTCATTATCTGAGACCACCCATGAATAAGTATCTTTTCACCTCCAAGGGGAATTGAGTAGGTCGACATAAACATCATGTTGTGACCAAGCGCAAGTCTGACCCGACCATGGTCAGGCATCTGTATAGGAACAATAGAACTCAGCAGTTCCTGTTTCAGGAAGATCATAGCTGTAAAACTGTGTATAAGCAATAGTTTATGAACAACATATATAACAGAAAACAGCTCGTACCATAAGTTTCTCGACACAGTTGGATCTGTTCAGCGAGTGCAACAGTGGCACACATATCCCACGTGGCCTTCCACCATTGAAACGCCCCACAAGGACCTCAAGACGATCAATAAAGTGTAGGAACTTGTGGATGTCGATCCAGTCAACTTCAGTGCCATTAGTAACAGTCGAGTTACTACAGGGTAACAAACGAGCAGACTGCTTAACTCTGAAAAAACCTACACGTGCCACCAATTATAAGACAATATTAGTTAGAAGTAGCATCTTCGTGAGAGATTCGTTGCTACTTCTAAAGTTAAATTGTGATTAGTTAGACATAATAGGTGGATTAAGAAGTAATCGAGGCAACAAGCAAGAACCAAATACAAAACTAACATGGATGAACAATTGGAACGACGTCGGGGTGGAAGATCGCAGTGAAGATGAGACCAGGTTCTGCTATTTCCATCAACATTCGTGTGCCAACTTTCAGTCCGTAACACTTGAGAAAGTTTATCCAAGTTCGAAAATAAAAAAAGCAGCGATCTTCTTGGTTCATGAACCCAACTCGGAAGCAATATCCATGGATTGTCTTCACTGTGACCATTAAACTAGTGTATTCAGTTATGGCAAGGCCGAGCATCTTGAGTACATGTGTTCTGGCAGAGCAAATAATACACTGCAGGAAAAATAATATGAGAACACAACATGTTAAAAAAACCACCACCCTCCCGGATAGAAAAGAGGACTCTAGGAACATAATGTGCGCGTTTCAAAATGCTGTGGTAGGATGAGAAGGAACAAGTGTGGCGTCTCGCCGTGGGCGCAGAAATTTGTAGGGTACTCGCACTTTGGGCACTGCAACTGAAACACACTAGATTCAGTAGGAAGAAAAATGCATCAACGGCGGCGGCTGCCATCCTAGGATTACCTGCGACCAAGGGACTTGGATTTATCGGGGACGGATGAAGAATTCGTACCTGGTTCTCCATGAGAAAACCCTATGCAATTACCGAGCGGGGGTTTTCTCTGAACAAGCAGACGAGGGAGAAGGAGATTCAGGCCCAGTGAAATATTGCCGCTTCGTCCCTCCAGCTTACTGCTAAAGTTAGAAGGGGGGTGGGGGGTTGTGATTTGACGGCTCATTGGGCATTACTGCGGCGCTACGACCAGGGTTTGTCTACCGTCAAGTTGTGCACTGTAATTTGTGCATATGGCACGTGGACCCCGTTGCCGGTTGCCCCACATATCAGCGAAAGGAAGTAGAAAGACAGGAGTAACTAGTTACACATAAATATATTTTTTGACAGAGAGATACTCCCTCTGTAAAGAAATATACAAATCTTTTATATCACAGGCTCACCTTGCCGAGAAATATACTCCCTCTGCAATGCACGAGCATTATGGGGGTTCAGCTGAGAATATAATACTCAGATAGGCTCACGGTTCTGGACTTTGGGCCACTGGCCGACCCTGCATGTTTGGGGGCCCATGTGTTCTACCTCATCGCTTTTCATTTTGCAAGAGATCGGTACTGCGCTGGTTTTAGATGCCGTCGCAAGGCGAATTCACAAAATTGAATAAAGCATGGAAGCTGTTGGAATGAAATCGAACGATAGTTCCTAACCAGCAATCAAAGTTGCAATTCTATCAACGATATACCATGTGATAAATAATACTATCGTACTACTTATACACACATGACACTTGTTTCACCATGCCAGATTATTACATCAAAATCTCTTGAAGGATAGATCAGTTCGGCAGTTGCGTGCTGCTACTGAAGAATTTCAAAGTTGATTTGGACCAGCTCTCCTTGCCGAGAAAGTTCGATTTTGACATCATCCCCTACCGCATGATATGATTTAGATTTGAACCTTGACCATCCTTTAGCATCAATCATCATGAGACCAGCCTTTGTACTTACGGTATATTGAGCAGGTTCATTCACACCAAGGCTGCGCATGGTAAGAGAAACTTGGCCCTGGTCGCCCGGATTGTTGGACGACTCCCTCGTTGCTCTAGGAATTCTCTGTTTCAAAACAAGAAGACATAACCAAACAGTTAGATCAACACAGTGAATCATGTGAAACAACATGGAAAGAAAAAGAATGAAGCACTTGGGCGGCCAATGCTTACCAAGAAGGTGGACATGTCGGTTTTTGTAAGGACTTTGGTATATGAAGTGCGAACTGCAGCCCAGTATGTTGCCGGTGCAACTGCACGGGCCGGACCAAATGCAAGTGCAAGTGTTGGTGCAGGTGCCGAAGCCGCCGCTGCTGCCGGAGATGGTGCTCCTTGTAGAGATGGTGCCGGTGTCGATGCCCGATCCTCCGGTAGATCAGACTGATCCGCTGACGTTGTCGGTGCCCAATCCTCAGCTGGATCAGACTGAGCTGCTGCCGCTGCTAGTGCTAGAGCAACTGCCGGTGCTCGATCTGTGCGAGACAACGGCGATCGTGTCTGGTCTGCTATGATCAGCTTTCTAACTTGACTAGGATCCGTGACCGTGATCCAATTTTTTTCTTCATTTCTTTTAAACGCGAGAAGGACTAATTGTGGCGTTTTTGTTAAACCAAACTGATCCAATTTTTTCCAGTAATATAAGTGATGGACAGTGCCTTCATTATTGACATAACATAATAAGTGAAACCTGCAAAAATAGCCATCGTAGAGCAAACCAAACGGTTTATTCTGTGATGAATGTCACATGGCAAAACCTGCATCATAAAATTGCAGGAAAAGAAAGAAAACATGACATTAAATCAATAAGATTTAGACAGTAAATCAATAAGATTTACTTGATGTGACATGAGTGAATCCTTACCAGGAAATCACTATGTTGAAGTACTAAACAGAAGATTGATCGTCCAACTGCGCGTGGCATGCAGGGGCCCTGCCTACTCCCACAAGCAGGACAGTCCAAAGGTCGTGACAAATCGTATGGACCGAACATCCATGGGACTGGAAATCCTGGTGGGTGCGATAAACCCTGCAATGCTTACAGATATTGGAGTGTAACCATAATTGATAAACCGTCCTCACAAAAAATATGATCTGGATACTTCAAAATGTACAGACTGAATTGAGTGGACAGACATTAACATAGACCGTTCTCAGGACTGACCACACACCAAAAGCTACAGTACTAATAAACAATACAGGGTTCACAAACAGAAATCAAGTACTGAACAATAGTACTTACTACAGTCAAGCAAAGTTGCACTAACTAAACTCTGCAGACTATTTCTTGCCACCGACCTACGGGATGAACCCCGCATAACTTACTAGGCCATGGACTTCGTGCGAGATGTCTACATGCACCATCACCATCTTGTCAACCTTGGAGAACCTAGCAGAGTGGTCTTTCCACTCGTAAACATGATGATGAAGACAAGCCGCATCAGATTTGTTGGGAAGCTTTACAAGAACCACACCCTTCGTAATCGAAGGCACAGCCAGGAAATTGTTGTGGTCAAGTACAACCTCGAGAACATGCCTGACAACAATGCTACAGGAAAACACTATTTCAGGACATGCGGCGACAAGGACACAGCAGCTGGATAGTTCAGCAGTAGAATTCATCATCAGGTCTTCCAGTTCACACGGCATGACTTTGAGAACTTCATCTCCACCGCGGACCTGGTTCTAATTCAAACAGAAAACCATATTTCATTACTACCTCCGTTCAGAAATATAAGATGATTTTCAATATTATACTCCATATATGACTACATATACGCATAGAAATGAGTGAACAAAGACACTAGAACATGTCTTCAAAGGCATGAGAGCAGAGGGATTACATGCAATATCCATAACACAAGTTACTGAGGCAAATATACCCTCTTAAAAGGTAGCATTGATGTTCATAAAGTACTCCCTCCGTCCCAAAATTCTTGTCTTCAATTTGTCTAGATACGGATGTATCAAGTCACATTTTAGTATTAGATACATCCATATCTAGACAAATCAAAGACCGGAAATTTGGGACAGAGGGAGTAGTTTAAAGTAATCTATAAGAAATCAGTGTCAACCTCTCTCATGTTTTGGTCAAAAGAGAAATTTAGAACCGTCATTTGGCACACTAAAATAACATGCAAGATCACCCAGAAAGTTGTACTACCAGTACTAGTACTGCGTGTTAGATGAAAAAACACGATCAAGATCGAGAAAAAGATCGTCAACAAGAGACATTACCTAGACTTGCTTAATGAGGGATCCTGGAGAGAGGGGCTTAGACAGGGCGATGGCTTTGAGCTTGTTTGCGGTAGTCTCGGCGGGGAGCTTGCGCTTCTTCGTACCATGAGCCTCGACGGTTTTGGGGAGAGCCATAGACATAACGTCGGCCGGTGCTCCGGCGTCCATCCTAGAGAGGAAGCTGAGAGAGAAGAGTGAAAGGAGGAACGAGATGAGAGAGAAGCGATACGAGTGGGGGTTTTCTTCAAGAGAGGAAGCTGAGAGAGAAGAGTGAAATGATGGTTGCTTCGTCTACTTACTGCTGGAAAGGACGGGTTTTTTGTGATTTGACGGCTCATTGGGCATTACTGCGATGGTTCGATCGGGGTAGTCTACCGTCACTCTACTACGGAGTAATTTAGTGCATGGCTGGTGGACCCAGGTGCTGGCTGTCCCACACGTCGGCGAAAGTGAGTAATTTAGTGCATGGCTAGAGGAGGATCCGCACGGTAGAGCGTGTCCACTGTTTTTCATTCTAAAGAAAAAAATGATTACAACAAGCGTTTCCACTCTTACGACGGAGGAGTGCGAAACACGGCAGCCACTTGAACATACACAGTGCTCCTACTACTAGGCATGTGCAGTAGTTCATACGTCAGTACTACACAATCTTGTTGCTAGTGTAGTACAGTAAGATATGACGATAATAAATGATGTTGTGCGCATGTCAACTACTCCTATATGTAACATAGTACCGCTTTTTCGACTGTCCGGTCGAGAATGAACGGTGAGATCAATGTTATAGAACTAGGTCCACAGCGCACGGAGTGTATGGTGCTACAATACTACACGAAACATGAACCATATGAAGCACATCCTATAGTGTTAGACAGGGTGTATGAAGGGTGCACGGGATGGGAGCAAAAGTTCCCTTCTCGACCCACTTTTGGGTGTTTGGCAGAGTGCATGAAGGGTGCATGAGTCCACACTAGTAGGTTGACAAAAATACATGAAGAGGAAACAACTATATTGAGATGAGAATGCAACCAAACACACCCACACGCTTTGTGCTACAGTGACTGATCTGCACCGTCTGAGTTTGATCCAACGGTCATGTTGCGCCGAGACATGAACATGCCCATGCAGAGGGCGCCTAAACACCACCGAAGCCCCTCTGCTTCTCGAGGCGCACGACGTTGGTGATGCAGGGTGCAACCGCCCGCAGAGCCCGCTCCCGGTCGACGGGAGCCAGCTCGTCAAAGACGGCATCCAATGGCATGAATGGATTCAGGTGACGGAGCCCTGAAAAGATTCGCCCGGCAATGGCGATGGCAGCGCACAACTCCTCCTTGTCCAGCTCAGCCCCCACCATCGCACGAAGACGGCGCAACTCCTCAGAGATATAGGTGAAGAAGGAGACTAGGTCAGGAAGCCACAGCTCGTTGAATTCGACCGGGTGGTCGAACGGGTTTAGCCCGACGGCCGGCATCGTCACGCTGGCACGACAGTAGGCATCGCGCAGCCGCAACACGTGCGTGGCAACTTGGTTCACCAAGTGGCTGAGGCGATCCTGGACCTCGTCACGATCGGCCCGATCGCGCTCCAGCTGGCTCCCCTGACGGCCAATCGTATCTCCCGCTTTGTGCAGCAACGCCGCTGACGCCTCGAGCATCTTTGCGGTGGATGCCTGCCGCTTTTGAAGTTTTGTGAACTCCCGCACATAACGGAGGAGCATGGCACTCCTCTTCTCCTTGAGCTCACGGAGCTCCACGTCCTTGGCCCTGAGCTCCGCATCCTTGGCATGGAGCTCCTGTGCCAGGCGCCTCACCTCGGACTCTGTGATCTACTGCGCCGCCATGGCACCAGGTAGAAGCAATGGGGAGAGGAAGCAAAGGGGGCCAAATGGCTGAAAGGCAATGCAATCTACGGGAAGGCGGAGGGAGCCAGCCGAGGAGCCGGGAATCTTTTGGTTTTCACCACGGTAACACACCAGTCGATGACTTCTCACATCAGGGAGCAGTGGGTTTTTACAGGCGGAGTCATCATGACTAATTGCTACCGCGCCTGCTCCCGTCAATCAAAAAATTAAAAATCCTGCCGCGTCTGCTCCCGTCAATCAAAAAATTAAAAATCCTGCCGCACCCAAACACCAGAGCAATGCCGCGGTGGATATTTAAATTTACCTGCCGGCAAGTAGATAAAAAAGGGGTGAAAAACATATGTGGCGGTGGCCTAGCTAATCGGTCGAACTAGCCCAACTAGCTAGCCACAGTGTTTCACTGATTTACTCGGCGGGAAAGGTGGTCTTTCGTGATTTGACGACTCATTTACTTGCTTTGGCGCTACGATCGAGGAAGACCCAGAAAACGCGCGGTAGGGCATCCCACGTCAGGAAGAATATATGCGTGCACCACCCGGGAGGACCCCGAAACCGCGCGGTAGGGTGTGCCACGTCTCGGCACGGAGGAAAAATGTGCGTGTAAAAATATTCTGTATCAGACGTAGTACCTATGGTTCGACCTCGGGACCCAGCCAGTCGGTCGAAAACACCCCACTAGCTACACAGCTTCATCATGCAAACGTGGCACGGTTAGCTCCGTCTCGACCAGCCACAACGTCTCTTGTTCTAGGCGATTCTTGTTTTTTCCAAGCTTTTTTTTAGTTGTAATAACACCACGCAAAGCTAGCGCCGTTCTTCGTGTGTGCCCATGCAAAGGTTAGACGATGGAGAGAAGAGAGATTGAGATCGCAGACCTGGGACCCACCCGTAAGTGAGACAACGGTCATGCACGTGTTGACGAGGCACTCCCTCTACTCTACTCAACGCAAGTACTGTATAAAATAAAGTTATGGGACAAAGCCAACAATTGTTCATTTTTTCAGGCTATCGACTTACGCTTTGTAGTCCAGGTTGCTAGTTCGAATCTTGTCTTTCAGATTTGTTAGTTTTAGGTCCAAATTTGATTAATGACAAGTGGGACCCTCGTGTGTTGTTCCGATATTTTAGTGTAGGATGGTTTTTTGAACAAACACTTTGCGCGGTTAGACAAGTAACGGCACGACTTACACGTATTTTGCAAGTTTACGAACAAAAATGACAGCGGCATAGAATATCACATCCACCCTGCAGCTTAGATACTATGATGATACGAGTTTTTACACCGTTGGAAGTGAGATCCAATGGCTTGGGAGTAGTCTTTGTAATTATGCGCAAATTCCAAACTCTCCAAAGTTTTTTTTTGCAAATAAAACATTCAGGCCTCGTGTGTGCCGTTGCATCTTTGATCCAACGGCTCCCCGGTTCTAATATTAGGTGCTCCCCGTAGCTTAATTACCCGCTACGGTGATATGAGCATCTAGGTCGTATGATCAGTGATCAGATGGCACATGCATAGTACTTGTACTTTCTGCGCATTTCCCAAACTCTATCAGCCGTATATTGCAAAAACATTCAAACCTCCTACTGTGGGCCGTTAGATCTCAGTGAACTCGTATCACCATAGAATCTACGATGCGGGCGCACCTCATACTCTCCCGTGTGAGAAAACATAAGGTGCTATCGCAGCTTGGATGCTACGATGATACGAGCTTGGAGGTCGTTTGATCTGAGATCCAATGGCATCTGAGCAGTCTTTGTGCTTGTAAGCAGTGGCCGAACTCTTTTGGGGCTTTTTTGCAAAAAATCATTCGAACCACCGAGGAGGTGTTCGGTCACAAATCCAACGCATCCGAAGAGTTTGTATCACCAAAGCATCTAAGGTGTGGTGGCATGTGATATTCTTACATACAGGAGAATATGATGTCCTCCTTCATCTTAGATGCTACGGTGATACGAGATTTGAGGTCGTTGGATATGGGATCAAAGGGCATCTAACTAGTTTTTGTACAAATTGTGTGCAATTCTCAAACTCATCAAGGTTTCCTGCAAAAAAATTAAGACACATCATGTGAGCTGCTATATCTCAGATCTACAAGCTCCAAGCAACTCGTATCGGCATATAGCATGTAAGGTATGGGGGCACATGATATTCTCCCGGGGAGGAGGGGTGGGGGTGCACAACCAATCGGTGGTTGGGAGGGTGGGGACAAATATAATCTAAACAACCCTAAACAAAGCTCCAAGATTTTATCTAAGGTCGAGGGGTTGACCCCCGACAATCATAGCTCCGCCTAAACACAACATTTGCATGTACTGTAGTTCTAGACTTAATATTCATGTTTCAGTTTCATGTTCATTTTAAATATTGAACTGAGGACCATGGATGTCTTACATTTTACTCCCTTCGTTCCTAAATATTAGTCTTTTAGAGGCTTCAAACGGACTGGCACATACGAATGTATATAGACATATTTTAGAGTCTAGATTCACTCATTTTGCTCCGTATGTAGTCACTTGTTGAACTCTATAAAAGACTAATATTTAAGAATAGAAGGAGTATTGTTGAACTCGTGTCATACATGCATGGGTTGGAAAAATATATGCACTATACTTATTGGATTGTTGTTGTGTTCGTGCGTGTATGTCTCTCTCTGTGTGTGTGTGTGTGTGGTCATATGCTTGATAGATACAAAGTTTTCTCACCTCCATATTGTTTATCTTTTAAATTTGAATTTGATTGGAAAACATACCAGGGATACCATGAAATGTGAAATCCACGTTGAGATCACTATATCACAAATTCACTATAATTCAACAACTCGTCATAAATCAATTACCTCATTGAGATTAGTATTTGCAAGGAAAATACGGGTATTGTAATACCCATAGATTCGTTCGGCAATTTAAAAGGTTCCTTTCGTATTCTCAAATTGTAGGACCCAACAGCGTACCAGCCAGACCTTGGCTCGTGTTGATCCTAAAAAAACGGGCTCGTGTCCTTCGGTGGTGTGCATGGTATGCACATTAGGCAACCCCAACCAATCGAGCCTCAGCATTTCAAGTGGAAATATCTGGCGGCCAGAATTCCAGCCCTAGGAAATTCCCCTCATGTCCCTGGTCCACAATGACTACCGATGAACAATGGGGGGATGCTTTAGAAACTATACAACATTACCTACCATGCCGAGCATGGTTCAATTCCCTCGGTCGCCGCTCGTCAAGGTCACCCGTCAACTGCATTGCCTAGTACTACTACTACTACTACACCAGGATGAGCAAAGAATTGAGCCCGTTTGTTCGTGCCTACTACTTGAGTTAATATATCAGGCAATGCACTTGTACGCAGGGATTATCCTTTTACTCCCTCCTTTCCGGTTTATAGGGCTTATCTCAAAATTTTAGTTTTCCCATTTTATAAGTCTCAATTTGGTTGTTCCCCATCACATGTTGAGATTTCAAGGTGCAATAAGCCATTACATGCAAGTATTAAGAGAAAATTGACCAATGCATGTACTTTATGCATGCATGCATTGCAATTAATGCATTCGTAAACACAATTTTTGAGGAAAACAAGTGCATTAATTGAGTGTTTTGCAAACTACAACAATTGTTCCACCACTCACCATCTACCTTGGTTGGTGAGATTTTTGAATTGAGTCCTATAAAGCAGAAAGGAAGTTTAACTAAGCAAAATGTTTGACCAAATCCTTTCTTAAGAAACATAACATGACAAATGTACGGCTTGAAAATTTATTGCATGATGCAGATTATGATATTGTTTCGTATCCTGGATCTTAAATTTCAGAAAATCCAAAAGTGAGCATAATTTCTTGAAACTGAGCATGGTCACGTGATATGGCACAAATACTACTTCGTAAGTTTTTTCTTCAATTCGAGACAAGCTGCTTATGAAAAGTTGCACAAATGAAGAGACAAGGTATTTTGGAACAAAGACCTGTCACGTTAAGGCGAACGCTTTCACTATTGAAACCATGGGCGTTTACGTGCCGCCACGAGTCCCCGCTTCTCATCGGCAGGTGCCGTCCCAGCAATCTTGTGAGTCGACGAGAGGCGTGCGAGCAGACCGCTGCGCCGGCTGTCAGGGAGGCGTGCAAGCAGACCGCTGTGCAGCCTCACCGGGAGGCGAGCCCTTTGACCAGGCTCCGCCGCCCACCGTCCTCCCAACTGCTCCCACTTTTAATGTCGCCGACGCCGTAGTTTAAAATCAACCCCGCACTATCCAGTATCGCTACAATCCTCTCTCTTCCTCTCCGATTCTCCTGTCGTCTACCTCCAACTAGCCTGACCTAAACGTACGCCATGCCGCATCACGATGGTCTGCTCTTAGTGTTCCAGTTTCATGAGGAAGACACCCAGCCAGAGTCTCAAGAACATAAGGCGCTTTGGGACGAGCTTGAACTGGCCTTGCGGGAAGACGTCGCGCCTGTCCCCGCTCCCGTTCCGACTCCCGTCACCACGACGGCGCCAGCGCCCATCCCCGTGGCATTGATGGGCTAGGAGACGCACATTGTCGCCGAGCTTGATGCCACGGGGTTCCACAAGGTCCCCGCCGACTTTCACGCGCCCGTGCACCTGCCAGCGCATGCGCCTGCGCGTGCACTGACGCGCACGCCCGTGCCGGTGCCCGTGGACCTGCCAGCGCATGCGCCTGCATGTGCACTGA
Source organism: Triticum aestivum (assembly GCF_018294505.1). Classification (NCBI taxonomy): domain Eukaryota; kingdom Viridiplantae; phylum Streptophyta; class Magnoliopsida; order Poales; family Poaceae; genus Triticum; species Triticum aestivum. Next base: position 644,901,229 of record NC_057803.1, on the reverse strand, counting down.
CGTGCGCGCCCGTGCACACGAATGTCTCCGCCGCGCTGTTGACAGCGCCTGTCCCCGTGCGGGTGCCAGTGCCCCCCTCAGCGGCATGGATGGCCGCCGTCGACCGTTTCCTTGCACCAACGCCAGTCGCCTCCTCCCGCCAGTTGACTCACTCCGAAGTTCGGAACATTTTTGCCTTCCTTGAAGCTAGGCCAACGTCCAGGAGTACGCCAACAACGGCGCAAGATGTCGCCGTCGCCGTCGTTCAGTGGCCCGACGACACACAGAGCACGGCAGAGGAGCCGCTTCCCACCGCGAGACGCCCCCACCGCCGCCATGTAATCTTAATTTGCCATGAAAAACGTTCGGATTGCCATGCTTAAAATCCGAACGTTTATCATTTCTGTTTATTTTATATCGATCGTCGTATAATTTAAAGTCGGAGTCAGACTGAAAAAAATGTATGGTTTGATCAATTGAATGTTCGGCTAGAGCCGTATCAAATTATATATAAAATGTCATCAAGCCACATGTATTCCTTGTCATCCAACGACCTAGACTGCTTCAATGTCGAGCGCTCAACACGTTTAGCGTGCAGTTAAGTTCATGCCAAAAATAGTGCTAATCACATGACAACACGCAAATAATATCCTAGTATAGTTAATATCTGCATGCACTTAATATAGTTCCAAATTAACACGCATTGCACGTACACACTGACTAGTGCTGCTAGTACGTGAAACTGGTGTCGTGACTTGTGAACGCGTCCAGATATGGTCAACGACAACATCGCCCTCGAGTTCTTCCTGTTTGCCCGTGCGTCTAAACGCAGAAGGGGAGGAGAGAGAGAGAGAGCACACATGGAACCCACCAGTAAGTGAAGGCGAATAGTACTAAAAATAATGTTACATCTTATTCATTAATTAGGCTGTGGTGATATAAAAACATTATGTGAACAAAGGGGTACAACAAACATTGCTATTCTACGTATGTTGCCTATTGACGTGCGGCTTGAAGGCCCGGTCGCAGGTTCGATCCCCGTCCTTTATTGTTTAATTTGTATATGGGTCCAAATTTGTTTCATGACATGTGGGCCCCTCGGTGTGTAGTTTGTAGCACTTTAATTTGTGGGTCGAAATTTGTTCCATTCCAAGTGGACTATCGGTGTGTAGTTTTGTAGCTTATTTATAATAATTAAAGAGAACAGCATAGTTTTTTCAATAATACCATGGTGCAATGTTGAAGGCGAGAAACGACGTGCGAGAGAGCGATGACCGAGCCAGAGGGAAATCAACTAGGGGTTGCAATGGTGTTTGGAGTAGTTGTGGGCCGAATGCTACGAAAATATAATCTAAACCGACCGGAATAAATGCCTACACAAATTAATCCAAGGTTGGAGTGCCCCTCGCAATGTAAATAGCTCCGGCTTTGCGAGGGATGGAGAGGTAGTAGCTTCAACGTGTGGAAGATACGGTGTGAGAAAGCGAGGTCAATCGAGAGACATATAGATAGAGAGACAAAGTGAGTGTGGTCCGACATTCATTGAACAAATATATATGCTCCGGAGAGATATTGTCCGATTGAGCTTTTGGTAAGGGTGAGGGCTGTAAGATAGAGCTTGAGAGAGGATCCAGTCACAGACGTGTAGATATATTTTGTGCGTGGGAGGAAACAAGGTCAACCGATCACATAGGGTCGCCGTGCTCGAAAGAGTGAGCCGGGTTGGAGAGAGTGACCTAGATAGATGATGTGCGTGAGAGAGTATACAATGTGAATAGGTCGAACTGGGCTCAAACATGGTGATATATCGTTTTTGTTCGAGAAAGAGTGAGGTAAATCGAGACATGCAGAGAGATAGAGAGATAGAGAGAGAGAGAGATTGAGTGAGCATGGCCCACCATGAGGTCGAAAGAGTGGTGGCAGCTTGGATGGACTGGCCTAGATAGACAATCTGCGTGAGAGTGTATAGAGTGTGACGATCGAGGCCCGAACAGGGAGATATATCATTTGTGTGTGAAAGAAAACGAGGTTAAACGAGACTCAGATAAAAAGAGCGAGATTGAGCGGGTGTGGCCCGCCATGCGGAAGAAAGAGTGAGACAATCTCGAGGGAGTGACCTAGATATACAACGTGCATTCGTGTGCACGAGAGGTTGGGGGGGCTAGATAGGCAATGCATGTATTTAGCGCGAGAGGGTGAGAGGAAGAGGGGGGGGGAGAGAGAGAGCTTGGCATGGGGTGCAATGGCGGGTGTGTGAGGTAAATACATTTGGTAACAGGAGTGGAAAAAGGGGTTGTGTAGTTGAGAGACTTAGAGATCGAAATGTGGAGAAAAAGATGAACATGTGTTGGAAACCGATAGCTTGCTAAGGTGGTTAGGAGAGGAAGATTGACCGATACAGGAAGTATGTAGCGTTTGTGCGCGCGGAGGGGGGGGGCTAAAAACAACATTTGAATGTACATAGTACGAGACTTAATATCGATGTTTCAATTCGGTGTACATTGTAAGATTTGAACCTAGGACCAGGCATACGGGTAATTATTTCGAATTCGTGCCATACTAAGTTTCGAAAAGTTGACATTGGCTCAATTTGTTGTGCTATTTTGTGGGTCATATGTTTGAATCCATACAAAAGTTTTCTCACTACCATGGTGTTCATCATATACATATGAATTTGTATTAAAAAGGTAGCGTGGATACAGTGAAATGCGAAATCCACGTTAGAATTGGAGATCGCTACGTGACACACACTCTAATTCAAATAACTAACTACGTGACACACACTCTAATTCAAATAACTAATTATGTGACACACTCTAATCCACGTTAGCATGGGTATCGTTTCGTTTTTTTCAAATAACTCCTCATTAATTAATTTATCATGCTCCCTCTGTTCACTTTTATAAGACCTTGAAGACATTTCAGACAATGTGCAAAACAGTTCATTTTAAGTTGTCTGAAATGACTTACAAAAGTGAACGGATGGAGTATCTCGTTTCGAATGACTAATTATTGCAGGGAAAATACGGGCATGGTAATACATACAGATTCGTTTGCAAATGAAAGAAGATTCGTTTGCATTCTCAAATGTAGGCGCACCAGGTAGACATGGGTCGTGTCGGGCTGGACGCTGCTTCGGTGCCTTAAAGGCAACTGCCCTTGGGTGACTGACATGTGGGCCAACCACCTGTTGGGCCCACATGTCATGGACACAAAGGCAGGTGTCTTAAGGCACCAAAGCATAGTCCTATCGGGGTGGTCGCGTGTGTCGGACGGACGCGTAGCACCCAGCCACCCACCCCCCCTCCCCCCCCCCAAAAAAAGACGACGAGAATATAAGTTCGCGCTACCACGTTTCGGATTGAAATATCTGGCGGCCCCAATTTCAGCCCTGCAAAATCTCTCTTCTCCACCATCCCCTTCCGCGCCCAGATTGCTCAAATCCCTAATTCGTCGGCATCCCTCGAATCGCCCCTCCTCTCGTCTCTTTCCCGTTCCCAACCTCCGTGCCGGACGACAACGACGAAGACGATGGTCGCGCTTCACCTCCGCACCGGGGCTACCTCATCTACGCCCTCGTCCACCGCACCGGGTGGTCCCCCGACAATGTCGGCCGCCGCAACCGACGTGCCTCAAAGACACCGAGTTCCACCGCATCAGGTGGGCTTCACCGATGTCGTCTTCCAGCTCACCGGGGCTATTTCACAGAGCACATCGTCGCACCTCCGCCCCCCGAGGCCGTTGGGGCTTCACCAACGGTCTCGTCCACTGCATCGTAGCGCTCGACTGCCACTCAAGATCTGCATCCGTGCACGGCCAGCCAACGCCAGCGCATCACCCTCAACGGCTCTGAAGTGACCCGCACTCTAGCTAGGCGAGTATTCCCAAACGCCGGCCCGAACTAGGTATCCACACATCACTCCCTTTTGCCTTGTTCCGACGATGTTTGTATATCCTTTCACTGCTCTCTTAGCTTACACGCCTATGCAACACTGTTCTGATGTTTTTCTTGTCTTTCTTCGAAGTCCCAGTTGGTGTTAGGGAAAGACTGGACTTCTATCAATCCCAATTCTTCTGGCAGAGCGGTGAACTAAAAACAAAATACTGACTCGCCAAATGGGATATCATTTGTCGACAAAAAGACCAAGGTGTTCTTGGCATTGAAAATCTTGAAGTCAAGAACAGATGTCTTCTCAGCAAGTGGCTGTATAAGTTATCAGTTGAGACTGATGCCACGTGGGCCCAGATTCTCCGTAGTAAGTATCTGCAGTCCAAAACTTTGTCCCAGGTGACAGTAAGACCGACAGACTCGCCTTTTTGGAAGGGGCTCATGAGAGTCAAATCAGCCTTTTTCAATAGGACAAAGTTTATAGTCGGTAATAGCACTACCACACGTTTCTGGGAGGATACCTGGCTTGGAGAGACGCCATTGGCGCTTCAGTACACATCCCTATATAGTATTGTTCAACGACGTGATGCTTAAGTTGCAACGATACTTCAGTTCATCCCCCTTAATATTCATTTTAGGAGGACGCTAGCCGGCAATCGTTGGGAAGCGTGGCTTCATTTAGTTAGTAGACTGATGGAGGTTCAGCTATCTCAACAGCCCGATCAGTTGCGCTGGAAGCTCACTAGGTATGGAGAGTTCATAGTTAAATCGATGTATCTCGATGCTATCAACTCTAGCGCCATTCCTAGTTCCGAATATGTTAGGAAAGCCAAAGTTCCTTCGAAAATTAAAGTGTTTATGTGGTTTGTACATAAACAATTCATATTAATAAAGGATAACTTGGTAAAGCGCAACTGAACTGGATCTACTAGGTGTAGTTTCTGTGATCGGGATGAAACTATCAAACACTTTTTTCTTGATTTCCCGTTGGCCAAAGTTTTGTGGCAGACGGTGCACATTGCCTTTAACATTACTCCTCTGAATTCTGTTTATTTGGAACGTGGTTTATTGGGATAGAGTCTGAAACAGCTAGACACATTCGCGTAGGAGTATGTGCTTTATTGTGGGCAATTTGGAATTGCAGAAATGATTTGGTTTTTAACAGAATAACAAATATTCATTTTTGCAGGTTATCTTTCGTGCTACTGCGTTGATCAGTATGTGGTCGTTACTCACTCGGACGGAGGCCAGGGAGTGTTTGGTTACTGGATCTATCCGGTGGGAGATGGTAGCACGGGATATCTTCAACCGGTTTGGTTGGCGGCCATGTAATAGGATAGGCAATTAGTTTTTCTATCTTTGTTATGCCAGCCGGTTGTGGCCTTTTGTCTTTTGTGTTTTTGGCATTGTGACATTGTGGCTCTTTGTGAGCTTGCCGTTACTTTTGTTTCAGATTTTAAGACCTTGTTGAATCTATTTGCTTATTCATAAAGGTGGCCGTATGCATCGTTCTGATGCAGAGGCCGGGGAGTTCCCCTTTTCGAAAAAAGGAGAATCTTTTTATTTATTTATTTAATAGTTTTTAGATCTAGGTAGTTCCCAGTAAATAAAATTTGCGGCGCCTAGGTAGTTCCCACTTCCCAGTTAACTCTTGTTGGCCCAGACCAGACGCCGAGTATTTTTCGGTGACAGGCGATGAAGGACGCAACACTGGCTGCCTTGGTTCCTGCCCCAACCGGCTCGATCCACAGGTACAAAGCTGGCCTCTCAATACGCACGTACACAACAACCAGGATCCGATCAATCCGGCCGGAAACAATAACAGACGCACGCACACAAGTTGGATTGATTGCCACAGGCAAATAACGTGCCTGGTTGCTTTTTATTGATCTCCGTGGTTCAACTTTACAGGGGTATACGTGCATATACATACATACATATAACGTGCTGACAGATAGGCTGATATATATGTATGTTTCATGCCGCACGTATATGTATGGCTGATATAACGTACTGACAGAAAGTTGATATATATGTCTGATATATGCACGTATATGTATGTTCCCACTTCCGTGGTTCAACTTTATAGGCTGATATATATGTATGTTTCATGCGCACTGGATCCTCATGTAGAAAAGCTTTAGAATTGATGTCAACATTGAACACCACTTGTTTCGGATTTCGATCCATGAGATCACTGCGTAGCCTCCCTAGCCACACACCTTGACACACCGCAGTGGCAGCTGCAATATACTCTATTGCAGCAACTGCGGGTGTTTTACCCTTCTTGCTCAGCTCAAGACGAGATTCCGTTGAAGCGTCAACTGGATTGCAATATTTCATGCCACAGTTCTCAAGTATCTTCCTTGCGTATGCCTTCTGGCATGGAATGACCCCTTCCGTCTTTTGATGTACCTCTATCCCGTGGTAGTAGCTCGAAAGACCGAGATCATCCATCTTGAAAAGCTCCTTCATTTGTAGCTTGAATTTTGCAATCACCTCTTCATCTGCTCCAGTTATCAACAGATCATCCACATATATGCCAACTAGTAGACGATCCCTTCCTTCACCTCTCTTGTACATTGCATGCTCTAGTGGGGCTTTCTCAAATCCAAGAGAAATAAACGTCCGACAAGGTTTGATGTTCCACTCCCGAGGTCCTTGCCATAGCCCATACAAGATATTGTGTAACTTCAGTACCTTGTGTTCTTCTTCCTCTTTGTTGAAACCCGATGGTTTATTTACATACACATCTTCTTCTATTTTGCCGTTCAAAAACGTGGAGTTTACATCCATGTGATGTATTTTTCATGATTTCTGAGCCGCGAGAGCGATGAGTAATCTCACTGATTCCATCTTTGCAACGGGAATGAACACTTCTTCAAAATCCACACCTTTCTCTTGCATATACTCATTGGCCACTAGCCTCGCTTTGTGCTTCACATAACCTTCGACATCTTTCTAGACCTCTATGGCTTTTTCATTGTTGGGAAGATCCACAAGCTCCCATGCATTGTTGTCGTGGATCAACCCCAACTCCTCTTTCATAGTCTGACGCCAACGCTCCTTCGTATTTGCGTCCTTAAATTCCGCCAGTTCCTCGACGCTTGCTAGACACCGTCGCCCGCTCCTATTCACTTTTACCGGGTCAAGCGTCCGAAGAATTTTCTCCAATATGGGTGTAACACCGGTTGTAGCAGTACAGGTGTAGGTTGTGGTGCCCTTTCCTCCGTTACTGTGAGAGACAATAGAACATCTTCCGGAACTGCCAAATCTCCTTTTCCTGGCGTTTCTTGTGAGCCTGGAGTGCACATGCTACTATTTTTTGGTCCACTTCCTTGTTTTGGAACGTACCCACCTTGGGCAAGAGCTCTAAGTGAACCACCAACTCTTGAAATAGTACGTGCACCACATCCTTCTTTTAGCATTGAGACGTCTTGGCTGCTGGTGTCTTCTAGTGAACATCGACGCAGAGCAGCTTCCCAACATCCTCCAGATCGAGCGCTCGCTCCTGCATGATGATGTGGTCCACACGAGCTGCAGCATGTGACGCTTCGGTCGCCCGCCTGCTCGCGTGAGTCGGACAGCGCCAAGCTTGGTCCCGTCTGTGCCGCTTTCCTTGCGCTATACTTTTCTGGCGTGACGTCTTTATCTGGAGTCAAAATTTTCGTCTTGCTTCTGTGTCCGCCTATGGGCCTCTCCTCCAGTCCACCAACATAAAGACTGCTTCTCCATTGACAAGCACACGCAGCTTTCGCTCCATCGGCTCTAGCAAAGTTAGCACTTACGTCCATAGCATCAACATAAGCTTTGGAATCACCCCCCGCATCTGTAGCTTCGACACGAGTTTCAGAACCATGATCATGATGGCAAACTTTTTCTTTCACGAGCGCGATAATTTCTTTAGCCGACACATGAAGAACTGGATCCTTCTCGTCCACGAGTTCGCTCATCAACATCATGTCACCATCATCTCCTTGCCGGGCCATGAGCGCCTTTTGCTTCGGTGCTTCCTCGCAGTCAGCCTTGAAGTGGCCAAGGAGGCCACAGTTATAACATCTCACTTTCCTAATGTCAAAGTTTTTCCTCGGTGGTGGTGTAGCCTCATCGTCTGAGTCGTCGTCCGAGCCGGTGAAATTCTTTCTCGCCGAACGCTGCTTCCCCTTCTTCTTGCTGCTGCTCGTGGATTCGCCTTGCTTTTTCTTTGACAAAGCAACCCATTGCGCCCTTGTGAGCATCACAAGCTCGTCGTTCGTCCCGTCCCCGAGACTGTACCGCATACACTCACCGTGAGGTTTGTACCGTCCGACGAGATCGTCGATGGAGAGAGTCGCGAGATCGACGCACTGCTCGATCGCCATGACAATTTGCAGGTACCGGGGAGGGGCCGCGCGCAAGAACCGCCGGACAACCGAGGCCTCCGTGAGGTTTTCTCCAAGCGCACGAATCCGATTGGCGAGAGTAGCTACCCGTGAAGGGAACACGTCGACGGACTCATCGTCGCCCATGACCAAAGTCTCATAGTTCCTTAGGAGAGTTTGGAGATTAGCTTGCTTGACGCGGGTGTGTCCCTCGAACATGAGCTTCAGCGTATCCCACACCTCCTTTGCCGTTTCTTTTGCAATCAGGTGTTGGAGGACATCCATCGGCATCACCGAGTAAATCACCGACGCAGCATGCCGATCCTTTCGGTGCTCGGCTCCCTCCTTCTTGAACACGTCAGCTCGTGGATCCACCGCGTCCCACAGCTCGTTAGCGCGGAGACCACACTCCATGAGGGCCTTGCAGACCCTGAAGTTCTCGCGATCAAACCGTGAGTACGACGAACTCACCAGAGCAACAATTACTTTACACCGGAGTACTCCATCAACTGCTTGTTCTTCTCGTCGTTCGACATGATCCCCTATTACCAGAAGATCAACCTTGCTCTAGATACCAATTGTTGGCCCAGACCCGATGCGGAGTACTTTCCGGCGACAGCCAATGATCGACGCAACACTGGCTGCCTTGGTTCCTGCCCCAAGCGGCTCGATCCACAGGTACAAAGCTGGCCTCTCAATACACACGTACACAACAACCAGGATCCGATCGATCCGGCCGAAAACAATAACAAACGCACGCACACAAGTTAGATTGATTGCCACAGGCACATAACGTGCCTGGTTGTTTTTTATTGATCTCCGTGGTTCAACTTTACAGGGGTATACGTGCATATATATATATATATATATATATATATATATATATATATATATATATATATATATATATATATATATATATATAAACACTATTCTGATCACGGGATCAGAATAATATTCTGATCATAACATGAACTTTCCGAGTAACGCACCTGACCTTCCCCGAGTACTAGGTTGAACTTCAGCTGAAAGGTGTCCAAATGGGGCTTGCGATATAACGTTGGAAAGTTATGGACACCAGTATCATGACCCATATAATTTTTTTGGCAAAATGTAAGCGGTTTAAGAGCAGTTTTGAAAACCGTTTTCTCTTCATACAAAAAACGTGAATCGTATTTTCGATCGCATTTCTAAACCGTTTATCAAAATGAGGTAAATAATATGGCGTTGGAAAGCTGCTGCAAAACCGCTCCTTCGACATGCTGAAAGTTTTCACTAATTCCTTATGGATAAAGAGTAGTTTGGAAAATTGTAAAATTTCACAAACCGAACAGCCGAGTTCGTATTTTCAATGTAATTTCTAAACGGCTAATCCAATTGAGGCAAATGATATGACGTTGGAAAACTTATGAAAATGTGCTACTTTTTCATGTTGAAAGTTTTTTCTACTTGTGAACGGTTTAAAAGTGATTTATAAAACGGTACAAGTTGCGCCGAGTTCGTATTTTCGAGCTAATTTTTTAACCGTTCTTCCGAATGTAGCAAATGATATGACACTGGAAAGCTTGAGGAAATGCGAAACTTTTTGGAATATATTGTTTCTCCCAATTCTTTAATGTTTTAAATCTATTTTGAAAATAGCTAAAAACATATTTTCGCCGTAATTTCTAGAAACTTTATCGGAATGGGGCAAATAATATACCCTTGAAAAGCTAAGGAAAATGCAAAACTTTTGCATGTTTATGGTTTTCTCCGATTCCTAGCTGTTTTCAAGTAATTTTTAAAATGGCGAGATCATTCGTTATGCCTATCGCGAAACAGATTCTTCGAAAATGCACCGCGTGAAGAACCTGAACTTCTCGGCATGTCTACTTGAACTTCATTCTGTTTTTCACGAGCTTTTTTTTGCTCGTAGATCTCCATCCACTGCTAGTAGCTCTCCATCCATTCACCGGAATTGAGCAAGTGACATACCGATGGGAAGCTGCTGTAAACACGCAACTTCCCCGTGTTGATCATTTTTTCATACTCGCGACGATTTTAAATTTTTTTCATCTAAAATTCATTCAGCGTAGTAGTTGAACTTCCTATTGTTTTCACGTTGAACTTCTGTGACGTATTTTTGTTTTTATTTTTCTCATCCATTTGTTAGTGTTACACAAATAATATTTCCTTTTGTACAAATATCTCTCACAATAATTTTTTTAACTTTTTCTGACGAAGGACTTGAAGTTATAACGACAAAACGTTTAGCCTTTGCTTTTTTATTCTTTTTTAATACAAAATGCACACCATCTAGTACATTAACTTCTGGCAGTTATCAACCTGAACTTCTCTCGGTTATGTGAAATTTTTTGAGTTTTTTTATGAATTTTTAAACTGATTTTCTAAATATTTTTTTATGAATTTTGAAGCGCTCTATTTTTAATAGTTGAACTTCTTGTTATTTAATTTTTGAACTTCTTATTTCCATTCTTTTAATAATGAGGAAAATCTAAGTTTTCTATAATCATAGAACTTCTCCATCTTTTTAATATGGACATCCTAGTTTTATTTCTTAATCCTTTTTTATGAAATTTTGAAGCCCTCTATTATTAAAAGTTGAACTTCTTGTTATTTAATTTTTGAACTTCTTATTTCCATTCTTTAATAATGAGGAAAATCTGAGTTTTCTATAATTATCGAACTTCTCCATCTTCTTAATATGGACTTCCTAGTTTTATTTCTTAATCTTTTTAATGAAATTTTGAAGCGCTCTATTATTAAAAGTTGAACTTCTTGTTATTTTATTTTTGAACTTATTTGTTTCCATTCTTTAATAACGAGGAAAATTTGAGTTTCTATAATCATCGAACTTCTTGTTATTTAATTTTTTAACTTCTTGTTTCCATTTTTTGATAATGAGGGAAATCTGAGTTTTTTTTAACTTGTACTTCTCTATTCTTTTAGTTTGACCTTCTTTTCTTTTGTTTTTGTTTCTTAGAAAATAATTTTTTTTGAATTCGTTATTTATAAGGGAAAATAATTCAGACCGGACATCGAACCACTCCGTTTTTAAATTTTGAACTTCAAGGTATTTTTGTGGAAACGAGGAAAATCGATTTTATTACAAGTAGTGAACTTCTCCATTTTTTAATGTGGAATTTCTTGGTTTTCTATAAGTATGTAAAAGATCTGATTTTTTTTATAAAAGTAGCACAATATGACATCTTTTTTTGTAAACATCAAGTAGCACAATATGATTTTTCTTCTGCTCGAACTATACTAATAGAAGTCTTGCAGGTTTTCTTGTTGAGCCGCTACTGAATAATGGCACAACATGATTTCTGTGTACTCTCGTATATACACACAACATGCGAAGCATCAATCTTCATGTACATCAACGTCTATCATTGATATTTTCGAACCTTTTTTGTGTTCTATGTAAAATGATTTTTCTACTGCCAATAGTTACACACACACACAAGCACTAATCGAAGGTGAACTCTTCAAGAAAATATTCAGCTTTGGTCTGAATTTCCAAAATGACACCGACGAGATGGTTGTTCAGAGGTTTGTTTTCTCTGCCTGCCACCTGAGAGAGATGGAGTGATAGAGAGGGCAGTGCTTCTTGCATCTACAAAAAATGGAGCATGGCCAAAGAGGATTTGGGAGAGAACTCATGTTGGTGCTTTGCAGGAAGAAGCCGACAGTTAGTGAAGTTCAGATCGGCCTCATGGATCAACACTGTGTAGATCAACTTAACCTGCACACACGCCTGCGCCGGGTTGACATTTTGTGCTGATGGCATCGTGGGATGACTGCGTGGGGACGAATCGGGCGTGCTGGGCAGAGGAGTGGGATGCCAGGGGGTTGGGTGACTGGTGGCTGCCCGAGGTCGGTGCCGACGAGCCTGAGACGGTGAGCGACGAGGAGGCGGTTGGCGAGGACGACGCCAAATAGTGGCAACAGTCAGGGGAAAGCCCGCAGCTCAGTGGATCGACGGGGAAGACTGATACATCTCCAATGTATCTATAATTTTTGATTTTTCCATGCTATTATATTACCCCTTTTGGATGTTTATGGGCTTTATTTTACACATTTATATCATTTTTGGGAATAACCTACTAACCGGAGGCCCAGCCCATATTGCCCTTTTTTTGCCTATTCCAGTATTTCGAAGAAAAGGAATATCAAATGGAGTCCAAACGGAATGAAACCTTCAGGAGCGTGATTTTTGGAACAAATCTGATCCGGAGAGCTTGGAGTGCAAGTCAAGAAGCTCCCAAGGGCCCCACGAGATAGGGGGGCGCGCCCCCCTGTAGGGCGCGCCCCCCTGTCTCATGGGCCCCTCGGGTGGCCACCGACGTACTTTTTCCTCCTACACTAGTAGAAAAAGGACCTAATATGAGACACATTAGTGCCGGTTCGATTTTGAGCCGGCACTAATGTGTCCATTAGTGCCGGTTCCAACGGCTAGCCGGCCGTTCTCATTAGTACCGGTTTGTGGCAAACCTTTAGTACCGGTTCGTGCCACGAGCCGGTACTAAAGAGGGTGGTGGTAGGGTGTTGTCAGTCTGGGGCCCGTCCAGCACCTTTAGTACCAGTTCGTGGCACAAACCGGTACTAAAGGTCGACGTACATAAACCCTTCGTCCACCCGAGCCACTCTGTTCTTCCCCTTTCCCCTCACTCCTCTGTTCTTCCCCTCTCTTCCTCGAGCTCCTCACAAATTTTGCCCAAAATTTGTCAAGATTTGAAGGCCCCCATCCATTCAAATGATCACAAAGGTTAGCAACTTTGTCGTTTCAACTCTCATTGCTAGATTAGCTGTTGCAATGCTTTGTATAGTGATTAATTTGGGAGGAATTATATTTGCTAGTATTTGATTTATATGCAATTTGAGGTCAAAAGTAACACTTAGTTTGCATATGTAGGTGTGGTTTATTTAGTGCCTTCTAAATCTCCGTCGTAACCACCGTCGATCGCCCGCACCGTCCCGTCGCCGGCACCACCTTGTGGTGAGGCTCTTGTTCATGAATGATTTACACATTACCAAATTGATGTTTGTGTGATATGGATATATAGTTAATCGTATAATTATCTTACCCGTACGTTGTTTGTTATAAATAGTGCCATGGTTTTGATATCCGTCCCCGTCGGCCCTCGTCCTTGTTATGATTCGGATGTGGTATATTCTCTTTTAAACTAGTTGTTGCATTTCGTGTTTATGACAAATTATGCCCATCAAGTAGACATAGATATTTTATCTAGGAGGTATGTGAACCGGAAATTCCAACCGACCCTATTGTCGAGAGGTTAAATTTAGTTGAAAGAGAAAACGAGTATTTGAAAGAAAAATTGAAAATAATTGAGGGGGAGAAGATGGAATTGGAGTTGCATGTTGCCGATGTCGTTGATGATCACAAGATCAAGATGGAGAAAATGAGGTTGAAGATTAGAAAGATTAGAAAATATGCCATTGATAGTGTGGCTTGGTATCATTATGCTGTTGGATCAATTGTTACCTTAGTTTTGAACTTCATCGCAGTTGTTGTTGCATTTAAATTCTTTAGCTAGAGAGTTATTTGTATGTTGCATTTAATTAAGTGTTGTATATGAACTTTATGTATGAACTTTATGTATGAACTTGTATTAATTTGGTCTATTCGGTGTTGTGTAATGAAGATGAGCCGACAATGGATGTATGATGACCGATGCTCTCCCGAGGTCATTAATGGCATGCATACTTTTCTGCGGGCCACTGAGGCAAACAAGCGGGCGGATGGTTTTATGCCTTGTCCATGTGCTGGCTGTAAGAATGGTCACAGTTACTCTACATCAAAAACCATTCACGTCCACCTATTTAAGTCCGGTTTCATGCCCCACTATAATGTTTGGACCAAACACGGAGAAATAGGGGTTATGATGGAAGACAATGAAGAAGAAGAGGACGACGACGGCTATCCTGGCCATGGGTTCCCTGAATACGATGATACAACAATGGGGGAAGAAGCTGAGCCGGCAATGCGGGAAGAAGCTGAAGAAGAGGCATCAGATGAGCCCGCTGATGATCTACGTCGGGCCATTGCCGATGCAAAGAGAAACTGCGCAAGTGATCTGGAGAGGACGAAGTTGCAGCGCATGTTAGAGGATCACAAGAAATTGTTGTACCCGAATTGCGAAGCTGACAAAAAAAAGTTGGGCACCACACTTGAATTGCTGCGATGGAAGGCAGAGAATGGTGTATCTGACAAGGGATTTGGAAAGTTGCTGTTAATGATAAAGAATATGCTTCCAAAGGACAACGAATTGCCCGAGAGTACGTATGAAGCAAAGAAGGATGTCTGCCTTCTAGGTTAGAGGTACAAAAGATACATGCATGCCCTAATGACTGCATCCTCTACCGCGGTGAGTACAAGGATTTGAACACTTGCCCGGTATGCGGTGCATTGCGTTATAAGATCAGTCGCGATGACCCTGGTGATGTCGAGGGCGAGCGCCCTAGGAAGAAGATTCCTGCCAAGGTGATGTGGTATGCTCCTATAATACCACGGTTGAAACGTTTGTTCCAAAACAAAGAGCATGCGAAGGCGATGCGGTGGCACGCAGAAGACCGTAAGAAAGACGGAAAGTTGAGAGTACCCCCTGACGGTTCGCAATGGAGAAAAATCAAGAGAAAGTACCGGGAGGAGTTTGCAGGTGACCCAAGGAACGTATGGTTTGGTCTAAGCGCAGATGGCATTAATCCTTTTGGGGAGTAGAGCAGCAAACATAGCACGTGGCCTGTGACTCTATGTTTGTATAACGTTCCTCCTTGGTTGTTCATTATGATGCCAGTGCTCATCCAAGGCCCTAAGCAACCCGGCAACGACATTGATGTGTACCTAAGGCCATTAGTTGAACAACTATTACAGCTGTGGAATGGAACAGGTGTACGTACGTGGGATGAGCACGGACAGGAAGAATTTGACCTAAAGGCGTTGCTGTTCCTGACTGAGGGAGTCCTGGACTAGGGGGTGTCCGTATAGCCGAACTATCATCATCGGCCGGACTCCAAGACTATGAAGATACAAGATTGAAGACTTCATCCCGTGTCCGGATGGGACTTTCCTTGGCGTGGAAGGCAAGCTTGGCGATACGGATATGTAGATCTCCTACCATTGTAACCGACTCTGTGTAACCCTAGCCCTCTCCGGTGTCTATATAAACTGGATGGCTTTAGTCCGTAGGACGAACAACAATTATACCATAGGCTAGTTTCTAGGGTTTAGCCTCCTTGATCTCGTGGTAGATCTACTCTTGTAACACACATCATCAATATTAATCAAGCAGGACGTAGGGTTTTACCTCCATCAAGAGGGCCCAAACCTGGGTAAAACATCGTGTCCCTTGTCTCCTGTTACCATCCGCCTAGACACACAGTTCGGGACCCCCTACCCGAGATCCGCCGGTTTTGACACCGACATTGGTGCTTTCATTGAGAGTTCCTCTGTGTCGTCACCGATAGGCTCGATGGCTTCTTCGATCATCATCAACGACGCAGTCCAGTGTGAGACCTTCCTCCCCGGACAGATCTTCGTATTTGGCGGCTTTGCACTGCGGGCCAATTCACTTGGCCATCTGGAGCAGATCGAAAGCTACGCCCCTGGCCGTCAGGTCATATTTGGAAGTTTGAACTTCACGGCTGACATCCGCGGGGACTTGATCTTCGATGGGTTCGGGCCACAGCCAAGCGCGCCGCATTGTCACGATGGGCATGATTTAGCTCTGCAGCAGGACAGTACCCTGGAGGCCGCACTCGAGTCCGCTCCGATCTTCAATTCGGAGCCGGCTGCGCAGATCGAGGACGGATGGTTAGACACCGCCTCAGGAGCTGCAACCTCTACGGCGAAAGAGCCGAACACTGACATTGTCCCTCATGAAGCTCGTGACTCCGAGGTGCCGGACTCCTTGCCGGACTCCGAACCTCCCGCGCCCCCTCCAATCGAATCCGGTTGGGCACCGGTCATGGATTTCACCGCTGCGGACATCTTTCAACACTCACCTTTCGGCGACATCTTGAGTTCGCTAAAGTATCTCTCGCTATCAGGAGAGCCCTGGCCGGACTGCGGTCCGGACGGTTGGGATGCGGACGACGAAGAAATTCAAAGCCCACCCACCACCCACTTAATAGCCACTATCGACTATCTAACCGACATGCTAGACTACAACTCCGAAGACATCGACGGTATGGCCGACGACGCCGGAGACGACCAAGAACCAGCGCCTACCGGGCACTGGAAAGCCACCTCATCATATGACATATGCATGGTGGACATCCCAAAGGATGGGAATGGCGAAGGAACAGCGGAGGATGAACCCTCCAAGAAACAGCCCAGGTGCCGGCGTCAGCGGCGCCGCTCTAAATCCCGCCACAGCAAGAATGAAGATTCCAGCACTGGAGATAATAACACCCCGGACAGTGCCGAAGACAACCTGCTCCAGCAAGATTCAGCACAGGAGGACGGAGACGCTAGCCCTCATGAGAGAGCGGCAGAAGAAGTGGTAGAGGACTATATGCCTCCCTCCGGAGACGAGGCAAGCCGACGACGAATTCGTCGTGCCTGAGGATCCCGTCGAACAAGAGCGTTTTAAACGCAGGCTTATGGCCACGGCAAATAGCCTGAAGAAAAACCAGCAATAGCTTAGAGCTGATCAAGATCTGCTAGCCGACAGATGGACTGAAGTCCTTGCAGCCGAAGAGCATGAGCTCAAACGCCCCTCCAAAAGTTACCCTAAACGCAAGCTGCTCCCCCGATTAGAGGAGGAGGCATATGAACCTGCATCACCAGCAGACAATACGGCTGACCGACGACAGAGAGGCCCCTAGGCCCTTCACTAGAACCGTACCCCGGCATCGCTCGAAAAGCACAAAGCCACAAGGGAACGCTCCGGACTTGCGAAATATATTGGAGGATAAGGCAAGACAATCAAGATCGATCTATGGATCGCGTGGGCGCCCCATGATACGTGACGACAACCGTCGCGCCGGATACAGTAAGTCCGGCCGGGCCGAACAAAATAGACAAAGCTCTTTCGAGCTCCGTCGTGATATCGCCCAGTATAGAGGCGCCGCACACCCACTATGCTTCACAGACGAAGTAATGGATCATCAAATCCCCGAAGGGTTTAAACCCGTGAACCTTGAATCCTACGATGGCACAACAGACCCAGCGGTTTGGATCGAAGACTATCTCCTTCATATCCACATGGCCCGCGGTGATGATCTTCACGCCATCAAATATGTCCCACTCAAACTCAAAGGACCAGCCCGACATTGGCTTAATAGCTTGCCAGCAGAGTCAATCGGGAGTTGGGAAGACCTGGAAGCCGCATTCCTCAATAACTTCCAAGGCACGTATGTGCGACCACCAGACGCCGATGACCTAAGCCACATAATTCAGCTGCCAGACGAATCGGCCAGACAATTCTGGACACGGTTCTTAACTAAGAAGAACCAAATTGTCGACTGTCCAGATGCAGAGGCCCTAGCGGCCTTCAAGCACAACATCCGCGACGAGTAGCTTGCCCGGCACCTACGACAAGAAAAGCTGAAATCCATGGCAGCCCTCACATCACTCATGACCCGATTCTGCGCGGGTGAGGACAGCTGGCTAGCATGCAGCAATAACCTCAGCAAAAATTCTGGCAGTCCGGATTTCAAGGACCGTAATGGCAGGTCGCGTCGCAACAAAAACAAACGCCGCATTAACGGCGATAACAGTGAAGATACGGCAGTCAATGCCGGATGCAGAGGCTCTAAATCCGGTCAGCGGAAAAAGCCTTTCAAAAGAACTACTCCGGGTCCGTCCAATTTGGACCTAATGCTCGACCGCTTGTGGCAGATACACGGCACCCCCGAAAAGCCAGCCAACCACACCAATAGGGACTGTTGGGTATTCAAACAGGCAGGCAAGTTAATTGCCGAAAACAATGACAGGGGGCTGCACAGCGATGACGAGGAAGAGACCCGACCGCCGAACAATAGAGGACAGAAGGGTTTCACCCCACAGGTGCGGACGGTGAGCATGATATACGCAATGCACATACCCAAAAGGGAGGGGAAGCGTGCACTCAGGGATGTATACGTGATGGAGCCAGTTGCCCCGAAGTTCAATCCATGGTCCTCCTGCCCGATCACTTTTGACCGAAGGGACTACCCCACCAGCATCCACCATGGCGAATTCGCCGCATTGGTTCTAGACCCAATCGTCGATGGATTTCACCTCACCAGAGTCCTGGTGGACGGCGGTAGCAGCCTGAACCTGCTTTATCAGGACACAGTGCGCAAAATGGGCATAGACCCCTCAAGGATTAAACCTACCAAGACGACCTTTAAAGGCATCATACCAGGTGTAGAAGCCAATTGTACAGGCTTAGTTACACTGGAAGTGGTCAAATCCGGCGGATCTCGGGTAGGGGGTCCCGAACTGTGCGTCTAGGCGGATGGTAATAGGAGACGAGGGACACGATGTTTTACCCAGGTTCGAGCCCTCTTGATGGAGGTAAAACCCTACGCCCTGCTTGATTAATATTGATGATGTGTGTTACAAGAGTGGATCTACCACGAGATCAAGGAGGCTAAAACATAGAAGCTAGCCTATGGTATGAGTGTTGTTCGTCCTATGGACTACAGCCATCCGGTTTATATAGACACCGGAGAGGGCTAGGGTTACACATAGTCGGTTACAAAGGTAGGAGATCTACATATCCGTATCGCCAAGCTTGCCTTCCACGCCAAGGAAAGTCCCATCCGGACACGGGACGAAGTCTTCAATCTTGTATCTTCATAGTCTTGGAGTCCGGCCGATGATGATAGTTCGGCTATCCAGACACCCCCTAGTCCGGAACTCCCTCAGTAGCCCCCGAACCGGGCTTCAACGATGACGAGTCTGGTGCGTATATTGTCTTCGGCGTTGCATGGCGGGTTCTCCCTCAAACTTCATGTTCTCGTTGAATAGTGTCCGGCTTCCTTATAAATGTTGCGCTCCTTGGCTTCTACGCCCAATAATGGCCTTCTTCCACGTGTCGTACGAATGTGAAAGGCTGGGGTATTTTTACATTTTACCCCCTAGCCGTGCGAACGAGCCGCCTATACGAGAGGCGAGGATCTAGATCCAGCTCACACCATCCTCCATCCGCTAGTTCTCATCGAAGCGCCTCTGACAAAAATCCATTCCATCATGGATAGTCGACGCGGCTCCTCCTCTCGTGCTCCCAGCCCTAAGCCAGGAGATTGGGGGAGATGCTCAGTTCCACACAGCGAGCTAGTGGCGCTCCAAACCGAGGTGTATCTTCCCCCAGCTTTCATGGTTCCGGTTCG
Organism: Triticum aestivum; assembly: GCF_018294505.1. Taxonomy (NCBI): domain Eukaryota; kingdom Viridiplantae; phylum Streptophyta; class Magnoliopsida; order Poales; family Poaceae; genus Triticum; species Triticum aestivum. The sequence continues at coordinate 644,881,657 of NC_057803.1, read as the reverse complement.
AGCCGGACTAGCCACCTACAAGGGTGGAAAGCAGGCGGAGAGCGTCCCCAACCCTTCCAAAGGGGAGCGGATATGCTTTGTCCCCTATCTAATAAGGGGACTCGGATTTCCCATACATCCGTTTCTCTGGGGGCTCCTAGAGTTCTACGGACTCCAGCTTCACCACCTCACGCCCGCCTCCATTTTGCACATCGCGGGCTTCGTAGCTCTTTGCGAGCTGTTCTTGGGCATCGAGCCCCATTTTGCGCTGTGGAAGAGATTGTTTTGCCTCGTACCCCGTTCTTATGAGGGGTCGATATATCAAGTGGGCGGAGCCGAAATATGGCGCATCGCCAGGACCGGATATCTATCCGGCACCCCAAAGAAGGCGTCCGAAGACTGGCCTTCGGAATGGTTCTACATGGAGGATGCCCCTCTGCCGGATCCAGTTCGGATCGGCCTCCCGGAGTTTAGCAATGCTCCCTTGAAGAAACACCTGAGTTGGCGCCCGCGGAGCCCTCAACGGGAAGATGATAGGAGCGTCCATTATCTGATGGGACGGATTAGGTTACTGGCCCACTCCGGATTGACCATGATTGGAGTCATGGCCACGTGCATTATGCGAGGGGTGCAGCCGCTCCAATATAGGGGCCACCCTATGTGGGATTTCAACGGGGAAGATGACGCCACCCGTCATGGCCGCAAAGGGCCAGGCTCGACAGCCGATCTGGCAAAGGTCCTGTCCGGCTTGTACAAGGGAGAGGAGGAGGACTTCCTCCGCACGAATCCATTGAATGGATTCTCTATGAATAACCCTCGGAGCAGGGTAAGCGGATGTTCATCTACCCGATCCATACTTTCAAAGTCAAGTATCTTACTCTGTGATTTCGACGCAGGAGCTGCGCCGGGACATGGAGGGTATACGAAGCCTAACTCCACAGCCCGAGGATCCGGAACGATCCCTTGATCCGACCTCCGAAGAGGATCCGGACATAAAGGTGGAGGTGATTGACGGGGTGTTCCACCAACTTAGCATGGACAATGCCCTAGTCGCCATTACGGCTGACTACCCCGGTTTTGTTTCCGGCCTCCTAGGTGACTACGACCGAGGTGTTGACACCATCATTTGATCGGCGCTCAATTCTGACCATCCCATACTGATGGTGCATCGCAGGAGGTGCATTTAAGGCGGGAAGCCGAACCCGCGGCGGCCGACCAACAAGGGTCAGTCCGGCCCAGCAGGCGGAAGAGGAGTGCGACGCGAACCGAAACGTTGCCGCAACGGTACGGAGCATCGCTATTTTTAAGGGAAGGATCCCCAGGAGGTATATTAATGCTCATAACTTTTCCAGAAAGAGCGCTCGCCGGACAGTGTTCGGAGAGGTTGCCAATCAAGCCTCCGCCAGCCAGGCTCCAACGCATGGTCCGGGAGGGGAGGCGAATACAAGGCATGAGCCGGACGCTCCTCCAACGGAGGATGCCAACAGGCTATCTGCCACCTGTCTGAGGTGGAGAGCGCCATGAATCACAGGCGTCACCGGACAGTTCTTCGTGACGCGTGTTTCTCCCGGAGGCGTTAAATGCCTTTGATGTGGGAAACGCGCACCTCCGTACCGCTCAAGATGGGTTAACCAGAGCCACGGAGCAGTATATGAAAGACATACGGGTAAGTAATTTTAATAGTTATATATGCCAGTAGCCCCCGAGACTTAAAATAGTTAAAATAACTGATTGAAGGATCAATTTTTATGCAGGATCTTACGGAGAAGAATACCCATCTGTCCCAGGAGCTCCAAGAGTGCAAGGCCCAACTTGAGGCCGCACTGGCCGCCACAGGGGGAGCCACAGAGACCCCCGCTGGTAAGACATACTTTGAAAAGATAATTAATTAACAAAGTGCGGCGTGAATCTGACAATAATATTGCAGAGGGCGCCGGACTAGATCCGGACAAGCAACAGCTACTGCGTCAGCTAAAGGCCGGCGAGAGGGTGCTTATGAAGGTGCAGCAGGAGAGAAACAAGCTCCAAGATGCCCACACCCAGCTAGGAGAAGAGCTGAAAGGTGTTCGGGCCCAGCTGTTTGGCTCCGTGAAGGAGAATCAGCGGCTTCGTCGCGGCATTTATAGTAAGTGCTTGAGCAAATTCCTTTGAAAAGAAGAATTCGGCGAGGAAGTCGATTGACACAAATATGTCTTTAGGTGTGCTCACAGGTCGCCCTGCGGAGGAAATGCCTGGGTCAACGGGTGACCACCTGTCAGGACCCCGACTCGATGTCACATCGGTCTAGCCGGTAACACTTCATATCACTTTGCGGCCTCACACACGGTGTTCCCACGGGTGTCGCCTTACCTTTGCCCGGGACCGTTTGCGCCTTTTGGCTCACGTATATGATAGTGTCGCTAGCATCCATATGATAAAGAGCCCGGGCTGACATGACTAGTCGTAAACCCAAAGTGGCACAGACTTACAGGGACAGGCATCCATGACCCAGCTTCGAACGTGTCGGTCATCAGCAAGTGGGTCCGGGCTGTAGCACTGGGCTAGCAGGACTCCGGTAAACCAGGCTGTAGCGGGCTAACAGGACTCCGGTACTCAAAGCGTGACATTTCCCCGAAGGGACAGACACAGGAATGAAGAAGGACACATGCCGGCCAGCCTAAGTGTTCCAGAGCAGTAGCAAGCTACCATGGCTCAGCAGTAACACTAGGAGACATTTCCCGGTAAGAGAGGCTACTAAAGATAAACAACTAGATAGTCAGATCCCACACATACCAAGCATTTCAATCACACACACAATATGCTCGATATGTGCAAATACAACGAAGCATCACAACATGACTCTACGACACAAGTACTTTATTCATTAGGCTCCGAGGAGCGAGATATCACAAACATGGGTCTCATGACCCAACACTTAGAGCATACAAGTCAAAGCACAAGCGGAAGCTATCATGTCTGAGTACAGACATCTATAAATGAAAAAGGCTGAGAAGCCTGACTATCTATCAGATCCTGCCGGGGCACAAGATCGTAGCTGAGGTATCAAGCTAAACGTCGAAGTCCACGTGGAACTACTAGTGAGACTGAAGTCTCTCTGCAAAAACATAAAATAGGCAAACGTGAGTACAAATGTACCCAGCAAGACTTACATCAGAACTATCTACATATGCATCATTATCAACAAGGGGATGGTGAAGTTTGACTGCAGCAAGCCAGCTTTGACTCAGTGGCTATCCTGAACTACGACTGCAATGTAACTCTTTTGAGGTGGCGCACACGAGTCCACAAATTCACCAACCAATACACCACTATGGATCCGCTCCCGTCTCCCTACGAGAACGCCATTCATAGCACTCACGCTTATCTTGCGTATTTTAAAGTATCCACTTTCACTTGTCTATGAACTGATATAAGCAACCCAGAAGTCCTTTTCCGCGGACACGGCTATTCGAATAGATGATGTTAACCCTGCAGGGGTGTACTTCTTCATACATGTTTCCACCACTTAGCGTCTGCACACGACATGTGCTCGGCAGACTTCAAGCGAAAGCCGACGTGGGTGTAGACCACGACCTACCTAAACACTCGAGTCTCTAGTCCAGGTTTATCGCCTATTCGGGTTCCATCCATGAGGAGATCCGGCCGGAGTTTCGCTCACAGCCCCAAACGATGTGAACAGGGTTCCGTGACACCAAACGGGCGCCCGGGTTACCCGGCCACGTGCCTACCGCATCACAGCCCACCCCTACGGTCAGCGCTGTCCACGGCCTCCAGCATACTACAAACACCAGAAACTACTTGCAACTCCTGGACAGAGGACTAGGGTGAATAAGAAGTCGAGCGGGGTCATATTTCAGGGCCCAATGTATGGTAGTAGCTGAATCATGGATCACAAACACAGAACTCAGTTCCTGGGGACGGCTGCAATGAGACAACCCACCATGTACTCCTACATGGCCTCTCACCGCTACCTTTACCAAATCGTGTTCACACACTTAGCTCACACACAGTAGGACATGTTCACACGCCTCTGATTCATCCCCGATGAATCAGACCTGACTCAACTCTAAGCAGTAGCAGGCATGACAAACAAGCATGAATGAGTAGGCATAACAGGGCTCAAACAACTCCTACTCATACTAGTGGGTTTCATCTATTTACTGTGGAATGACAGGTCATGCAAAGGATAAAGGGGTTCAGCTACCGCAGCAAGTAACAGATGAATCGGTGTTGTCCTAATGCAGTAAAAGAGAGCAGGAGCGAGAGGGTAGGATTGTATCGGAATGAACAAGGGGGTTTTGCTTGCCTGGCCCTTCTGAAGATAACATTGAGTCTTCATCAGTGTCAACGATCACATCGTCGGTATCGCGTCTATCGAGAGGGGACAAATACCGGCAACACAGAGAAAACAATCAATGCAATGCACAATATGATGCATGATCATGACATGGCAAAATGAATGTGTTTTGAGCTAATGCAACTAGCAACAGATTAAATGAAGTTGGTTTGAATACAAGATTCAAATTCAAACTCCATATGTGATTATTTAAATGCCCTTTATATGATTTGTGCTAAACAGCACCTACAAGTTGTTCTAACATGCATGAAAATGGTACAGATGGATTCCTTGAATTTTTCTGATAATTTTTCATATATAATTTATTTAATTTGGAGTTACGGTTAATTTTCTATGAATTATTAAAGTTTTAGGCATTTTCTGGAATTTTCTGATTATTTAGAATTAAGATAATTCCAGAAAATGAATTATGGCGTCAGCATGACATCACCTTGACGTCAGCAGGTCAACAGGGCGCCCCCAGGTCAAACCTGACCTGTGGGACCCATATGTCAGCGTCACAGGTTAACAGGGGGGTTTATTTAGTTTAATTAAAAAGGTTAGGGGGGGTCGGGCCCACTGGTCAGCGTCAGGGGGGGTTTATTTTAGTTTAATTAAGGATTAGGACAAAAGGGCCCACATGTCATTGTCCGCAGGGGGGTTATTTAATTAAACTAAACTAACTAATTAACAGGGGGCTGGCCCCACCTGTCATCGACCCAGGGGGGGTTACGCCGTGGTCAAGTGGTCAACCCCACCGGCGGCTTGACGCCGGCGAGGCCAGCCGCGGTGGTGAGCCTCGGGTTTTGCCCACAGGGCTCAGTTTGGCGCGCGGAGCACAGCTTCGGGATGCGGACGCTCGTCCGCATCCAACTGTGGTGGTGGCGCGGCCGGGGAGTGGCCGGAGTGGTGCCGGCGACGAGCTCGGCGGCGGCCGAAGCTCGGGTGCAAGTGGGGATGGGGCTGCGGTGCGCAAACGAGCGCGGCGAGGTTTCACGGAGGCTCTACGCGATGCGGGGAGCGCGTTGGGCGCATGCCCGGGACCAAATGGTCACCGGAGCTACGCCGACGTTGAGCTCAGGCGGCGGCGCATTTCGGCCATAAAGGGGGCGACGGCTACGGCGATCAAATGAAGCGGGGAAGAGGGGGAAAGGGTGGAGGAGCTCACAGCGATCACGAAGAGGGGCTCGGCTTGCTCGGGGACGGCCGGAGTTCCACGAATTTGGGCGACGGCGACCGGCGGGTCTGAGGTAGGAGATGAGCTCGGGGAGGATGTTCGGGGCTTCTGGAGGGGCGTGGCTCGGTGGAAGAGGAGGAGGGGGTCGAGGCGAAGCTCGAGGGCGTGTCGGAGAGGCTGCGGGATGGCTGCGGCCGCGGTAGCGGCGTCGGCGGCGACGAGCTCCGCTCGGTCGCGGGAGGGAGAGGGAGCAGAGGAGAGGATGGGGACGAGAGAGTGAGCGACGGGTTCCAGGAGGGGTGCGTGGCGTCGCTAGAGAGGCCGGAGGGGAAGCAGGAGGTGGCCGGAAGCAGGAGGTGGCCGGGGCGCGTGGCCGCGCGCACCGGGCGCGTGCCCGTCCTCCTGGCAGAGGAGGAAGGCGACAGGGGAGGCGCTGGTGGGCTGGGCCGGCCAGGGGGGGGGGAGCTGGGCCGGCTCGTGGCGCCAGGTAAGCTGGGCTTCTCTCTCTCTTTTTTTCTATTTACTGTTCTGTTTTATTTTTTTTTCTATTTCTGCAATTTGTTTTTGATTTGTTTTAATATCAAATCATTTTATAAAATCCTGGAAATAATTATGGGTGCTTTCTGAATTATTCCAGTGACCCTTATCAATTTCCAACATTTATTTGAGCATTTAAATTATTTATAATATTTAAATGCCCAAGTCAAATACAATATGATTTAATTCAGTGACCAAATATGCCCTGCAAAAATATAAACCATTTTTGGTAGATGCTTCCACCTCAAACCAGAAATGTTGAACATTTTTAGAGGACATTTTGAGTTCAATGAAAAGGGTTTTATTTTGACCCTAGTTGAATTCATTTGGTGTTAGGGCTTAGTCCATCCCCATCTCAGGTTTAATGAAATTTAAACATGATGTAACACCCTAATGCATGCACTAGACATTGTCAGAACTAGGGATGTGACAACTCACCCCCACTAAACAAGAATCTCGTCTCGAGATTCAAGCGTAGGGTAAGGTGAAGGGGTAACGCAGACTAGTATAATCTTCATGATCCAGGGTGCACTTCAATTGAACGTTGATTCGATCACCATCATTGTCTTGAAGTCTTGCTCTGAGAAATCCTGTCAACATGACATGGAGGGAAGAAGGAGACTTTAGAAGGGTCGATCTTCTTCAAGATCGAACAACTCACGGAATGAGACATAACAATATCTCTCGAGCTGAGAGACGAAGCACACCTCTAGAGGGATGGAGTGGAACAGATGACGAAGGTTCGCTAGGTAGACAACAATTTCATACCTAAGAAGGTGGCAAACGATTGTCAACGTAGCGAGGAGTTGAGTTGCCATGATACCACGACGAAACATCCTGAAGGAGGGTGATTCGTAGATTATCCCCTTAAGTGGCAAAAAGAATTACTTTTGATTCAGAGATCATTGAAACTCTTCATACCAGCATAAGGCAATTCACAATGATCGTTTGGAGGGAGTCGGTAGAATGGCATACTCGGACTTGGATGATGTGGATTACCTTGTTGAAGACAACGTAACGGATGAATTTGCTTATCACCGGAAATGGAAGGGACCCATGGTAGAATGGCACAATGGCGGTGCAAGCTGGGAACAAAATGCAAATGCTGGGAATGATTCTAGTAACTGGGAAAGAACTCAACACTAGAGAGTTAATTCATTGTTTGAATAGGTCATAGCTTTGTCGAGGGAACTGAGTGCAAACCCAGTTAGTGCCGATGATAACACGTAGCGCTTGTGCGTGCTCTCAAGAACTTGAGCATTTCCACAATCATCAAGGTTTTATCAACAACCGTGTCGAAGATCCTGGCAACACAACTTGCTACCATGATGAATGGTGATGGATGATGCAGATGCAAAGGAAGATAACACTTTCTCAGATTTCACCCTAGCGAGGCCAAGGAAACAAAATCTGGATGATCGACCGAGAGACATTTAGCACTCCACTTCTAATGTTCTCCTTGACGTGCTAGCGTAACCCATTCTTAGATATGGTTTGCTAACTAGAACATCAAGTAAAGGTCGGACTTCGGGAGCAATAGAATCCATAAGGAACAGTTACGGAGGTAAATCCTACGAAATCCTTATGGGGAGGTGGCCAACTTCCTCAACCAAGATACTACAATAATAGGTCTTCCGGCTGGGTGTGTTGGCCACGACATCCACTTTACCGGTTATCGAGGGACCAATATTATAGTTTTTGGGAAATGTTCCAACCATCATATCTTCCTGAGACTCAGATCTGATTGGTGTCAGGATATTCCAGGCTCATCGAGTCTTAGGAAGAAAAAATGAAGGTTTGCAACACAAATCGACGAGATGACGTTGCGGGATTCTCGGGAGATGAACTACGATAGCAAGCTCCAAAACATGAGCTGGTTCTGCTACAAACATGTGAACACGTTGTCCCAGACAAGCATGACCACGTGGTAGTCTTATAATAAAACACTACCGAGTTCAGGAGGGGGAACCATCAACGAGGATATCGAAGTTCTTTCATAAGTCCGGATTAGCTCTTATGAAGATACTCCTTCTCCTTGAACAAATCAGTCGGTGGCTTGATGTGCTAGGATACTCATATGGAATGAAGATGATCAGTCTATCAAACCACAGAATACTTCGCACGTGCATAACTGACTTGGGATGGTTCCAGAGGAGGCAAAAAAAACAAACCTTCTCGAGTTCACGACGGCAACTTACATCAAAATGCACGTGAATCAAGGAAGTCACTCCTTTCATCCAAACATATACTTCATGAACGGGGCATGAAGAAAATGCTTTCAAAAGTTTCCAACACTAACTTAATGTTCAACAACATCATGGAGGAGATAAGAATATTGTTAATGGGCTCAACAACAACTCATCGGAATTTCCATATCACTGGACTTCCACCATCGTGTGAACATGGTGATAGCATTGATCAGACCCAAGAGATATAATGGCGTATGCTCGAGGGATCAACCATGAGTAAGACAACATTACGAACATCATTGGTTCTGATTTGATTTGACGGTAGCCCATACTCAAATCAAAGGATTGATGAGACGATAGGTCCAGCAACTGATCACAAGGACCAATCGATGAAGATATCATCTTTCTTCAACACACACTACACAAGAATATCCCTTTGGAACGAACTAAGTCAGGCAAGCTTTTATCTTCCAACTCTCCAAGTTGTCGCTTAGCTTAACCAACTAGCTCAGGGGTATTTAACACCGATTCTTGGAGAGAAGGTGGTTCACAAGAAACCAACTTGATCACGAACTCAACATAGCGGTCAGGTGACAACCCGGTAATACTTCCGAGAAGATATTCGGAAAATCACGAACCACTGATATGTTACTAAGCTCGAGAACAATCTCGCTTTTGAGGGCAAGACGATATGATCAAATGAGTGAGGACTTGACAAAATCCTAACTCATCAATCAAAGAGTGCACCAGGAAATAAGGACTAGGTAGCACGATCAGTCTTAGAAGGATGATTCGAAAACCAACATACTAAGAATGAAATTATTATCCTTTAACTACCAAGCAACAAGGTTGCTAGGAGTATTGATTTCACACATCACGATTCACTTGTTGGCATTCCGGTTACAATAATACAGGAACCGAGGAATGAACAATGATAGCAAGAAGTATCACTGTACCAAGAGTGCATAGGGTGGTGTGCAATTCCTATAACATCCCGATATAAAGATGGTAATACTCCAAGATAGAGCAGAACAAAAGCTGGATTACCAATTTGATCTGCGGAGCACAACTTCTTTGACCCAATCCTGGATATGGAAGAGGTACTGGAGTTTGTTTCTCCAAGTCATTCCGAACTAGAACAGCTTGACGGACCACAAGAATAACGGCATCGGTGAACACGAATGCACGACATCAACTTGGCTATCAATTGATAGACGAGGGTCAGAAAACAACTAAAGAGGGACAACTCAAAGGAACATACGATTTTCTGAGTTGTGGAGGCATGGTTTAGCATGTCGAACGAATTCCACATATTTCTTCCGGATAACCCATGCAGAAAGGTAGAACTGGCAGAGTCACAATGTAGAATCGAGAACCCATCGAGAGCACTCTGATTGTGATCTTTCGATCAGCGAGGAACATCTGCCATAAGCGGTTCATAGTATTTGGGAGAAAGGAATACCACGAACATTGAGGACTAATGCAAAGGTTACTAATATCCTGAAGGAACTAGCAATTACTATCAACATGAAGTAGGTAGAGTGAATCTCGGTTCAGAACCCAGGAGTAGAATACCTACTACTAAGTAGCATCACGGGATGCTTTCGAGAATGATGGCCAGAATCATCACACTGGGAACACAAATCATGGCTAAATTACTAGATGATCCCCTAAGACACCTAGAGTCATAATAATAACTCCAACATAAAGGTCGAGGCAGTAAAGTACCTCAACTCACTGAGTTGTGTGATTAATCTGACCAAAGGCACATCGGAAACAGTAGGAAGGGATTTGCAAATGCATCAGACTGTTTGGAAACCTGGGATGACTCGGACAGCATAACGGCTGTAAATGCTCAAAAAAGATTTGAGACATTCACAAAAATGGTGGCATAACCACTCAGAAGCACAATATCAAGGTTTCGAAATCAACAGCTAACATACGGAAGTAGTAGGAGCTGAACTGAGGCTTGAATCAACAATCTTATAAGTCTACGGATTAGTAACACGTGATCCTGATAGAAAAAAGAGATAGCCTAGTTCTTAATCCCCGTAGGAAAGGTAAGATGACTCAGATCAGAAGGGCATGAGGTATAAGGAGTAAAAGGAGCCTTACGTTCCATCCCACAATCAATTCCCTTATATAACTAAAGAATATCTAGACTCAACTTCGACCAGTTTGGCTTGGTAAACCTACAGGCAGTCAAGCTCTGATACCAACGCTGTCAGGACCCCGACTCGATGTCACATCGATCTAGCCGGTAACACTTCATATCACTTTGCGGCCTCACGCACGGTGTTCCCACGGGTGTCGCCTTACCTTTGCCCGGGACCGTTTGCGCCTTTTGGCTCACGTATATGATAGTGTCGCTAGCATCCATATGATAAAGAGCCCGGGCTGACATGACTAGTCGTAAACCCAAAGTGGCACAGACTTACAGGGACAGGCATCCATGACCCAGCTTCGAACGTGTCGGTCATCAGCAAGTGGGTCCGGGCTGTAGCACTGGGCTAGCAGGACTCCGTTAAACCGGGCTGTAGCGGGCTAACAGGACTCCGGTACTCAAAGCGTGACATTTCCCCGAAGGGACAGACACAGGAATGAAGAAGGACACATGCCGGCCAGCCTAAGTGTTCCAGAGCAGTAGCAAGCTACCATGGCTCAGCGGTAACACTAGGAGACATTTCCCGGTAAGAGAGGCTACTAAAGATAAACAACTAGATAGTCAGATCCCACACATACCAAGCATTTCAATCACACACACAATATGCTCGATATGTGCAAATACAACGAAGCATCACAACATGACTCTACGACACAAGTACTTTATTCATTAGGCTCCGAGGAGCGAGATATCACAAACATGGGTCTCATGACCCAACACTTAGAGCATACAAGTCAAAGCACAAGCGGAAGCTATCATGTCTGAGTACAGACATCTATAAATGAAAAAGGCTGAGAAGCCTGACTATCTATCAGATCCTGCCGGGGCACAAGATCGTAGCTGAGGTATCAAGCTAAACGTCGAAGTCCACGTGGAACTACTAGTGAGACTGAAGTCTCTCTGCAAAAACATAAAATAGGCAAACGTGAGTACAAATGTACCCAGCAAGACTTACATCAGAACTATCTACATATGCATCATTATCAACAAGGGGATGGTGAAGTTTGACTGCAGCAAGCCAGCTTTGACTCAGTGGCTATCCTGAACTACGACTGCAATGTAACTCTTTTGAGGTGGCGCACACGAGTCCACAAATTCACCAACCAATACACCACTATGGATCCGCTCCCGTCTCCCTACGAGAACGCCATCCATAGCACTCACGCTTATCTTGCGTATTTTAAAGTATCCACTTTCACTTGTCTATGAACTGATATAAGCAACCCAGAAGTCCTTTTCCGCGGACACGGCTATTCGAATAGATGATGTTAACCCTGCAGGGGTGTACTTCTTCATACATGTTTCCACCACTTAGCGTCTGCACACGACATGTGCTCGGCAGACTTCAAGCGAAAGCCGACGTGGGTGTAGACCACGACCTACCTAAACACTCGAGTCTCTAGTCCAGGTTTATCGCCTATTCGGGTTCCATCCATGAGGAGATCCGGCCGGAGTTTCGCTCACAGCCCCAAACGATGTGAACAGGGTTCCGTGACACCAAACGGGCGCCCGGGTTACCCGGCCACGTGCCTACCGCATCACAGCCCACCCCTACGGTCAGCGCTGTCCACGGCCTCCAGCATACTACAAACACCAGAAACTACTTGCAACTCCTGGACAGAGGACTAGGGTGAATAAGAAGTCGAGCGGGGTCATATTTCAGGGCCCAATGTATGGTAGTAGCTGAATCATGGATCACAAACACAGAACACAGTTCCTGGGGACGGCTGCAATGAGACAACCCACCATGTACTCCTACATGGCCTCTCACCGCTACCTTTACCAAATCGTGTTCACACACTTAGCTCACACACAGTAGGACATGTTCACACGCCTCTGATTCATCCCCGATGAATCAGACCTGACTCAACTCTAAGCAGTAGCAGGCATGACAAACAAGCATGAATGAGTAGGCATAACAGGGCTCAAACAACTCCTACTCATACTAGTGGGTTTCATCTATTTACTGTGGAATGACAGGTCATGCAAAGGATAAAGGGGTTCAACTACCGCAGCAAGTAACAGATGAATCGGTGTTGTCCTAATGCAGTAAAAGAGAGCAGGAGCGAGAGGGTAGGATTGTATCGGAATGAACAAGGGGGTTTTGCTTGCCTGGCACTTCTGAAGATAACATTGAGTCTTCATCAGTGTCAACGATCACATCGTCGGTATCGCGTCTATCGAGAGGGGACAAATACCGGCAACACAGAGAAAACAATCAATGCAATGCACAATATGATGCATGATCATGACATGGCAAAATGAATGTGTTTTGAGCTAATGCAACTAGCAACAGATTAAATGAAGTTGGTTTGAATACAAGATTCAAATTCAAACTCCATATGTGATTATTTAAATGCCCTTTATATGATTTGTGCTAAACAGCACCTATAAGTTGTTCTAACATGCATGAAAATGGTACAGATGGATTCCTTGAATTTTTCTGATAATTTTTCATATATAATTTATTTAATTTGGAGTTACGGTT
>NC_057803.1:644860140-644867469 GCF_018294505.1 Triticum aestivum | reverse complement strand
GGGTTCCAGGAGGGGTGCGTGGCGTCGCTAGAGAGGCCGGGGGGGAAGCAGGAGGTGGCCGGGGCGCGTGGCCGCGCGCGCCGGGCGCGTGCCCGTCCTCCTGGCAGAGGAGGAAGGCGACAGGGGAGGCGCTGGTGGGCTGGGCTGGCCAGGGGGGGGGGAGCTGGGCCGGCTCGTGGCGCCAGGTAAGCTGGGCTTCTCTCTCTCTTTTTTTCTATTTACTGTTCTGTTTTATTTTTTTTTCTATTTCTGCAATTTGTTTTTGATTTGTTTTAATATCAAATCATTTTATAAAATCCTAGAAATAATTATGGGTGCTTTCTGAATTATTCCAGTGACCCTTATCAATTTCCAACATTTATTTGAGCATTTAAATTATTTATAATATTTAAATGCCCAAGTCAAATACAATATGATTTAATTCAGTGACCAAATATGCCCTGCAAAAATATAAACCATTTTTGGTAGATGCTTCCACCTCAAACCAGAAATGTTGAACATTTTTAGAGGACATTTTGAGTTCAATGAAAAGGGTTTTATTTTGACCCTAGTTGAATTCATTTGGTGTTAGGGCTTAGTCCATCCCCATCTCAGGTTTAATGAAATTTAAACATGATGTAACACCCTAATGCATGCACTAGACATTGTCAGAACTAGGGATGTGACACCACCTTCCCGAGCTGGTGCAATTGCTCGAACGTGTTCGGCAGGCGATGAGTGGCGTCGTTCAGGCTTTATGGCCATCCGTCTCCCTACCCGAGGGCCTTGGTGAGCTTGTTGAGAAGCTTCAGGGAGCACGGTGACGCCTCCATTTGTGGAAGATATCGGCCTGCCGTCAGGGCGCCAGGGAGGCCTGGGCCAGGGTGAAGACACGTTACCCGAAGGCTGACCCAAACCACATGGCCAAGGTCGGACCTGCGGGGCCTAATGGGAAGGAGATCCCTGTGAGCTTGATGTACGGCCAAGTAGAACTGGCCGCGAAATATTCCCAACAAGACTGTAAATTAGACAGCATGTTAGATGGGATTGAGGAGGAGTACAATCAGTCGGTTTGACGATGTAATTTGAAATGACATGTAAAATGCCTTCTAGCCGGATTGTAGATCGTTTGTCTTTGCGGACCGTTTCGCTTCAACCTCGGGACCAAACAGTCTGCAGTGTGTCCGAATACCCTGACGGTTATAAAAGAACCGGGGCATGCATGGAGACAAGGCGTCAGGGTCATAATTGCTTTATCATACAAGTGCCCAACTAGCTATGTTATATTACATGGTTAGTAAGAAACATCTTCCAGGGAGAATAGTTCCGTTAAGGGTTCCTTTCCCTGGGAGGCATGCCCTAAAGTGCAATGTCAGTCTGCAAAAATAGCAGAAAAAGCATCTGGGGGCAGATAAGTAAGTAAGTAATAAATCATCTTTCAAGTCACCGACCGAATATTCTCTTAAGATCGCTAACTTTCGGCTTCACCCAGTCTGAGGTACACATCCGGCTGACCCGGCAGTAGCAATCGCAGAGGTGCTCCCTTTACCTCCTAGCCGAACAATCGGGAAGGTAGGGGTACGCACAGGAGCCAGGCAACCCAGCTTGGCCAAAACTTAAGTCATATCGATGCATACAATGGTGAATAAAAGGTACATGCGGAAGTATGACACATGTATTGGGCATCAAGTGTGGAAGCCCCCAGGTATAATGAGTGCTAGGAGCACATCAAGTGTGTGCGAACAAAACGCAAATCAGCCTATAAAAGGTATTGAAAAAAAGTGGGAAGAAGGAGTGGGACAAGAGACAGTAAAAAATATAAAAAGGTGGACGGGGGAGTGAGACGAACTCTGAGTCCGGCGTTTAGGCGTAGAATCTTCGGAGACGGGCTGCGTTCCATGGGTTCGGCTCGAGTCGGTTGTCAGATGCTTTACATAGACTGTATGCTCCACCGGTTAGGACTTGGTCGATAATGAAGGGACCTTCCCACTTGGGCTTAAGTTTGTCCTTTTTCTTGTCCGGCAGGCGTAGAACGAGTTCGCCAACATTGTAAGTTTTGGCCCGTACTTCTCTGTTTTGATATTTACGTGCCTGCTGCTGATAAAATGCAGAACGAGCCTTTGCCACGTCCCGCTCCTCCTCTAAGGCGTCCAAACTGTCCTGCCGATCCAACTTGGCTTCTCTTTCTTCGTACATGCACACACGAGGTGAGTCATGAATTATATCGCAGGGCAGAACTGCCTTTGCACCGTATACCATGAAAAATGGTGTGAATCCAGTAGTTCGGTTTGGCGTGATCCGTAGCCCCCAGAGTACGGAGTCGAGCTCCTCTACCCAGTGCATGTTAGATTCCTTGAGGGACCGCACTAATCTGGGTTTGATGCCGCTCATGATTAGACCATTTGCTCGCTCGACTTGACCGTTAGTTTGGGGGTGATAGACTGAAGCGTAATCGAGCTTGATGCCCATGTTTTTGCACCAGAGTTTAACCTCGTCAGCCGTGAAGTTCGTGCCGTTATCAGTGATGATGCTGTGGGGGACGCCAAAACGGTGTACTACCCCAGATATGAAGTCTATCACCGGTCCGGATTCTGCCGTTTTAACCGGCTTGGCCTCAATCCATTTGGTGAATTTGTCCACCATGACCAATAAGTATTTGTGCTGTGGGTTATCCCTTTAAGGGGTCCAACCATGTCAAGCCCCCAGACCGCGAACGGCTAGGTAATGGGTATAGTTTTGAGGGCGGTGGGTGGCATGTGGCTCTGATTAGCAAAGAGCTGGCAACCGACGCATCGTTGGACTAAGTCCTGAGCATCTGCCCGGGCTGTCGGCCAATAAAATCTTGTACGGAAGGCCTTGCCTACAAGGGCCCGGGCTGCAGCGTGGTGCCCGCCGAGTCCGGCGTGAATTTCAGCCAGGAGATTTTGCCCTTCCTCTTCGGAGATACACCTTTGAAGGACTCCGGTTGTGCTTTTCTTATAAAGTTCTCCCTCATGGACTTTGTAGGCTTTAGATCGCCGAACTATGCAGCGGGCCTCATTTTGGTCTTCTGGAAGTTCCTGCCGAATTAAGTAGGCTAGGAATGGTTCTGTCCACGGGGCAATTACTGCCATTATTTCGTGAGCTGAAGGTGTTATTTCATTGGCTGAGCCGCCGATTGTGTCAGAATGGTCTGAGTTAGGTGATGCAGCTGGCTCCGGATCGTTATTTCCGGACTCCTCTTCCCATAACATGGATGGCTTAAAGAGCCATTCCAGGAAGATGTTTGGAGGGACAGCGTCTCATTTCGCGCCGATGCGTGCTAACATGTCTGCTGCCTGGTTATTATCCCGGGCTACATGGTGGAATTCGAGTCCTTTGAACCGAGCTAACATTTTTAGGACAGCGTTGCGGTAAGCTGCCATTTTCGGATCTTTGGTGTCAAAGTCTCCATTTACTTGGGATATTGCGAGGTTTGAATCCCCGCGCACCTCTAGGCGTTGAATGCCCATGGAGATTGCCATCCGGAGGCCATGTAGAAGGGCCTCGTATTCGGCTGCCTTGTTGGACTCCATGTACATTATTTGAAGTACGTATTGGATTGTGTCTCCAGTTGGGGACATCAGGACGACGCCAGTCCCCAAGCCAGCCAACATTTTGGATCCGTCGAAATGCATGATGCAGTTGGAGTACGCGCCGTACTCTTTAGGGAGTTCGGCTTCGGTCCATTAGGCGACGAAGTCAGCCAGAACCTGCGACTTTATAGCTCGCCGTGGTTTGTAGGTTATGTCAAATGGTAAGAGCTCAATAGCCCATTTTGCAATCCTGCCCGTTGCGTCGCGATTATTTATAATATCATTGAGAGGTACTTCGGAGGCCACCGTTATAGAACACTCTTGAAAGTAGTGTCGCAGCTTCCGGGATGCCATGAACACCGCATACGCTATCTTTTGATAATGTGGGTACCGGGATTTGCATGGAGTTAGAACAGTGGATACGTAGTACACAGGTTTTTGAAGAGGGAATCTGTGCCCTTCTGTTTCTCGTTCAACGATGAGTACCGTGCTGACAACTTGATGTGTTGCTGCGATATATAATAACATAGGTTCGCCCAGGTTGGGCGTGGCCAGGACCGGATTTGTTGCCTCTATGGCCTTTATTTCTTCGAGTCCGGCTCTGGCAGCATCCGTCCATTCGAAATGTTCGGTGCACCGGAGGAGGTGGTAGAGGGGCAGAGCCTTTTCTCCCAAACGGGAGATGAAGCTACTTAAGGCGGCTACGCATCCGGTTAGTTTTTGTATCTGCTTGAGGTCTTTTGGAATATGCAATTGTGACAGAGCTCGGATTTTTGCTGGGTTTGCTTCAATTCCTCTACCGGATACGATGAAGCCCAAGAGCTTTCCGGCTGGTATGCCAAAGACGCATTTTTCCGGATTGAGCTTAATGTCATATGCTCGGAGGTTATCGAATGTCACCCTCAAGTATTCTAATAGAGTTTCAACGTGTTCGGTCTTGACGACCACATCGTCTATGTATGCCTCTACTGTTTTGCCTATTTGGGTAGCCAGACATGTTTGAATCATGCGCTGATATGTTGCGCCGGCGTTTTTGAGTCCGAAGGGCATTGTGTTGAAGCAGAATGGCCCATATCGAGTAATGAATGCCGTTGCGGCCTGGTCTTTCTCCGCCATCTTGATTTGATGGTATCCGTAGTATGCGTCAAGGAAGCACAATGAATCGTGCCCTACGGTAGCATCGATGATTTGGTCGATGCGAGGGAGGGGGAAAGGGTCCTTTGGACAGGCCTTGTTAAGGTATTTAAAATCGACGCAGAGGCGCCAGGATTTGTCCTTTTTTGGTACCATTACTAGATTGGCTAGCCAGTCCGGATGTTTTATATCTCTGATGAATCCGGCTTCTAAGAGTTTGGCTAGCTCCTCTCCCATTGCCTGTCTTTTGGGTTCAGAAAATCGCCGAAGAGCTTGTTTGACTGGCTTGAATCCTTTTAGGATATTTAGGCTGTGCTTTGCCAGCCTGCGTGGGATTCCTGGCATGTCTGAAGGGTACCAGGCAAAAATATCCCAATTTTCCCGAAGGAATTCTCGTAGTGCGGCTTCGACATCAGGACTTAATTGTGCCCCAATGGAGGCCGTCTTTGTGGGGTCCATTGGATGGACCAGAAATTTGACTATTTCGTCTGCTGGTTTAAAAGAGGTGGACTTGGACCTCTTATCGAGTATCACATCGTCCCTATCCATCATGGAGCGCAGCATAGTTAGTTCCTCTGCCACTAGGGCTTCGCACAATGCCTCTAGGGCCAGTGCGGCTGTCTTATTTTCATCACGGAGTGCTTTATCTGGATCACTGGCGAGTGATTATCCCATTGGGTCCGGGCATTTTGAACTTCATGTACCCATAGTGGGGTATAGCTTGGAAGATTTTGAATGCCTCTCGCCCTAACAAAGCGTGATATCCGCTGCCGAATGGGGCCACTTGGAACGTGACCTCCTCGGACCAGTAATTGTCCGGTGAGCCGAACACTACATCTAGTGTGATTTTTCCTGTGCAGCGTACTTCTCGACTAGGGATTATCCCTCTGAAGGTTGTGCTGCTTCGCTCAATGTGGCTCCAGTCAATTTCCATTTTTCGAAGGGTTTCCTCATAGATGAGGTTTAGTCCGCTGCCGCCATCCATGAGTACCTTAGTAAGACGGAACCCGTCCACTATCGGACTGAGGACCAATGCGGTTGGTGCTCTAGCTGTTCGGAATTTAGGTTCGTCGGTGGCGTTGAAGGTGATAGCCGTGTCGCTCCATGGATTTGTTGTTGCTACTTGGTAGACTTCGGCGAGGCTGCGGATTGTTCGTTTCCGCATGGTATTTGATGCGAAAGTCTCGAAGACTATTAATACCGTACTGGTACTGCTGGATTGGTTGCCCGGGGCTAAAAAGCCTACGCCACTTTTGGCCACCTGCCGTAGTATCCAACACGCTCGAAGGCTATGTGTTGGAGTGACGCCCTCTGTACTGTGGATTTTGCAGGGTCCGTTAAGCCATCCCTCCAGTACGGTTCCGTACCCCTTAGGGGGTTTTTGCTTTTTGGTTTTTAACCCAGGTGCTTGAGTATGAAGCACCCTTTTATTTCGGACTGGGTTTGTATTCAGGGCCGGATTGTCCCAAAACCTAGTTTCGGTTTTCCAGGCACTCTCCATCGCGCAGTATTTTTGTACAATGGTCGCTAGGTCGGCGAAGCGTGAAACTTCGCGACGACTAATGGCATTTATGATTCCCTTGTCCGTGCAATTGTTGCAGAAGATCAAGATCGCGCTTTCTTCACGGCAGTCCTTTATCCTGTTCATAACCAGGAGGAATCTGGCCCAGTAATGATGTACTGTTTCATCGGGCTCTTGCTGTATTTGAGATAGATCGCTTATGTTTGGGTGGGCGGGTGGAATTAAGTTCGGAACCCCGCCCGATCTGAGGCTCCAAGGCCAAGAAGCTTCCGGATTCGGAAGCTTGGTTTGCTGAGCGCTTTCCAACAAATCTGGTCCGATGCCTAACTTTAGGTTCATTATTTGATTAGCGTTCGTCCCTCCGCGGGAATCCGGCATGGAGGGATCTGGAATCCGAACATAGTTGGATTTTAACATAGAAGAAGAGTTGCCACATTGTTCCTCTACCACGACAACGTGGTGGGTAACCTGGGGAGAGTTAATTTCTCTCAGATCGGTTTTAAGCCCAATCTGATCGTAGTCGGTAGTGACTCCCAGGGCGGCGATGCGATCCAAGAGCTCGTTTACAGAGGAGAGCTGAATCAGATCTAGGTGCTCGGCGAATTCCGAGCTGACGTGAAGATCGCTTTTAATGACTTGAGAGGTCATTGTCGGGGCGGTGACCGAACAGGCGGTCATGAGAAAACCGCCTAGCCGGATAGTCTGGCCGGCAGCCAAAGCTCCCTTGACGACGGCGCCGTCTTTAAAGACAGGAAAAGGCATCCTTCCTGATGGTGACGGCACAGAGGAACTCTCAATGAAAGCACCAACACTACTAGAAAAACCCCTACTAATGGCGCACCTAGTATGGCCATTAATGGCGCATCTGTGGTGCGCCATTAACAGCACGCCATTAGTAATTTTTACTAATGGCGCACCAGTGGTGATGCACCATTAGTGATGCGCCATTTTAAATCTAGATCTATATCGTGATTTTTTGCCCATTTTTTGCTCGTTTTTTGCTTGTTTTTTGGCACGACATTATTTCAAATTTTGTTCCTATTTTTGGATCTTGTTGCCATGGTCTTTTGCTGGAGAGGAGTTCGCCGGAGAGGAGGAGGAGGAGGTCGCTGGAGAGGAGGAAGGAGAAACCATGAGGGG
>NC_057803.1:644859225-644859901 GCF_018294505.1 Triticum aestivum | reverse complement strand
GGAGAGAAGGGAAGATGAAATGAAGAGAGGAGGAGAGGACCAGCCATATATACGGCATACTAATGGCGCACCGCGGGAGGTGCGCCATTAGTAATTTTTTTTATTTTTTTATTTATTTTGAATTTTGAAGGCGGGAAGATACTAATGGCGCACCACGGGCAGGTGCACCATTAGTAATTGTTTTTTTTATTTTTTTGACTTATTTTGAATTTTGAAGGAGGGAAGATACTAATGGCGCACCATGGTCAGGTGCGCCATTAGTAACTTTTTTTTATTTTTTTGACTTGTTTTGAATTTTGAAGGCGGGAAGATAGTAATGGCGCACCATGGGTAGGTGCACCATTAGTAAGTTTGATTTTTTTTTATTTTTTTGCCTCTCTAGATCTTAAAAGCCCCGTATCTTTTTTTCTGTTAGGTTTTTGAGGATTTTGAGGATCTTAAAATTTGGATGTAACTTTTCGAGTAGATGATTTTTCATATAAAAAACTTTTTCATCTGAGTTAGTATGCCAAAGTTATGCCCATTTTTACAAATTCTCGCGAGGTTTTGCAAATGAAGTCAAAATTCATATTTGCAAATTTTCCCAACAACTAGGCAACATATCACATGGGAAACTTATTTTCTTTTATTTTTTTGACATTTTATCATTTTCTTTTATTTTTTTAAAACTGAAAAG
>NC_057803.1:644843949-644859090 GCF_018294505.1 Triticum aestivum | reverse complement strand
TCGGTGGAAGTGGTGGCCAAGGTTACTAATGGCGCACCGTGGCATGATGCGCCATTACTAGTTTAACTAGTAATAACGCACCACACCGACGGTGCGCCATTAGTATGTTTGGACAGGCGCACTAGTTCAAAAAAAAATTGGTACTAATGGCGCACCGTGGGCAGGGTGCGCCATTAGTAGTTTCAACACTAATGGCGCATCAGAAGGTGGTGCGCCATTAGTATATACTAATGGCGCACCACATGTCTGGTGTGCCATTAGTATCATTTCCATCTATAGCCCTTTTCCTAGTAGTGCAATGTCGGTGTCAAAACCGGCGGATCTCGCGTAGGGGGTCCCGAACTGTGCGTCTAGGCGGATGGTAATAGGAGACGAGGGACACGATGTTTTACCCAGGTTCGGGCCCTATTGATGGAGGTAAAACCCTACGTCCTGCTTGATTAATATTGATGATGTGTGTTACAAGAGTGGATCTACCACGAGATCAAGGAGGCTAAACTCTAGAAGCTAGCCTATGGTATGATTTTTGTTCGTCCTATGGACTACAGCCATCCGGTTTATATAGACACCGGAGAGGGCTAGGGTTACACAAAATCGGTTACAAAGGTAGGAGATCTACATATCCGTATCGCCAAGCTTGCCTTCCACGCCAAGGAAAGTCCCATCCGGACACGGGACGAAGTCTTTAATCTTGTATCTTCATAGTCGTGGAGTCCGGCCGATGATGATAGTTCGGCTATCCGGACACCCCCTAGTCCGGAACTCCCTCAGCAATTCTCGAGTCCAGCCGCTAAGCGACCGGACACGGCTAAACGCGTCCAGAGTAACATACAACAAGACCACCTGGCACGTTCCGAGCACGTGTAGCAGTGCGGCCCCAACCCCAACCCCTGCAAAACGTCAAGACAGGTCCTTCGCGTACACCATTACGCTCTGAAGATACCATGGGCATGGGGAGAGGGGCACGACCACGATAGGCCCAGAATACGGCTTAACCACACTAGGAGCTCTCAAGTGTGTCGTTCTTTTTTTTCTTTTCTTTTTTATTTTTACCCACAAGACTCCGTTCCTCAGAGGCCCTGTCCGGCAGCAGACCTGCTGAACTCATGATGCAACAGCCAGGGAAGGAGAAAGGCTACAACGAATATCCAGGTGGTCTCCATTACGAGCATTAAATCTATTTTATGCACCATTCCGCAGCCTACCCCTGGAGGGGGACATGTTTAACAGTCCCATCCCTTGCTTAACGCACCATTTGTATCGTTCTGCACTGACAGTAGTTTTTTCTTGAATAAGTAATGCAGCACCTTTTTGCTTCCAATTGCATTTCTCTTTTATACATATGTTCATTTGTGACATGTCGCATCTGTACGTTTTGGTACGGCTAAATACACCAGGGGCTTATGTTTCCCGCATCATGGTGTGATAAGTCCGAACACTTTCACAAGTGCGGCACCCCGAACTTATAACATTATATGCATCGGCTCCGAATCATGTCTTGGGTCAATAGTTGGGTTTGCCCGGCTCCCATGTTTTGATACCTTACGTTCCGTTGTATCGGCTAAGGTAGCACTGGGAGAACCACTGCGATTGCGCCCCAGTTGAGCTGGGCGAGCGCCTCAGTGGAGAAAGCTAAAACTGACCGTCATGATGAGGCGAGAGCTGGTCGCTGTTCGAGAGGTTTTTTGCGAGTCCTTAAAGACTTATGCCGCTTAGAGCGAGGAGCCGACTTTGTCCGGCCCAGGCGTGGATAGCGCCCCAAATTCGGCCTTCCGAAGACTAGGGGCTTCGCCGAAATTTAAAATTATAGAATTCTATGGCTAAGTGAGAGTGTTCAAGCATTATAAGTCCGGTTGCCTTGTTCGTTGTGTTGAGCGCCTCCCTAGATGGACCCAAATATGGGAACAAGAGTGCTCAAATTTATCCCGAACACCCCAGCACTCGTGGCATGGGGGCTGAAGCCGACGACTTGCCATCTCTCAGATTTGATAAACAGCCGCACAGAAGGTAATATTTTAAATTAAAATGCGTTGCTTAGCGCAAATGAACTAAGTTTTCAGCGCACAGGATAACAAAATGCGAGTCTACTCAAATATTACATCTTTGGAGCACTCACCCACAATAGTGCGGGCGCCCTTCAGCACACTCTTATAATACATCTTGGGCGTGCGATGCTCCTTGCCCTGCGGTGGCGGGTCCGTCACGAGCTTCTGGGCATCCATCTTGCCCCAGTGCACCTTTGCGCGGGCAAGGGCCCGACGGGCACCTTCAATACAGGCGGAGTGCTTGATAACTTCAACCCACGGGCACGCATCCACCAGCCGCGGCACCAGGCCGAAGTAGCTCCCAGGCATGGCCTCCTTAGGCCACAGCCGAACTATGAGGCCCTTCATGGCCTGTTCGGCCGCCTTGTGGAGCTCGACCAGCTACTTCAGCTGGTCGCTAAGGGGCACCAGATGTCCGGCCTCAGCATACTGAGACCAGAAGACCTTCTCCGTCGAGCTCCCCTCCTCAGCCCGGTAGAACACGGCAGCATCGAACAGGCTGCGAGGAAGATCTGCGAACGCTCCTGGAGAGCTCCGAATTCGGGTAAGCAACAGGTAATTAACACTCAAATGCTTACCTTGCATGAAAAATGCCTTACCCGCTGCTATTTTCTTCAACGCCTCTATTTCTTGGAGGGCCTTGTAGGCTTCGGCCTTAGCGGCTTTGGCACTCTCAAGAGCTGTTGCAAGCTCAGACTCTCGAGTCTTCGAGTCACGCTCCAGGCTCTCATGTTTTTTCACGAGATCATGGAGCTCTTGTTGTACCTCCGCCACCCGCGCATGTTGCTTCTCTTGCTCGGTGCGCTCCGCAGCCGCATTGCGTTCGGCCGCGGCCACCGCCTCCTTCAGGGTAGCCACCTCGTTAGTGGCCCCTGCAATACCCATGTTATCCTTGTCATTCTTTTTGCAACCAAAATCCTTTTCTGTAAGGTACAATTTTAATAAGGTGTCACTCACCTTCCTTGTCCTCGAGTTGCTTCTTGGCACGGTCGAGCTCGTTCTCGGACCACTCGAGGCTTTCCTTCAAAGTATTGACCTCCGCAGTCAGTGCGGCAGAGGTCAGCAGCACAGCCTGCAATCCCATGTTGACATATTTTTTATGACTCGTGCGTATATCTTTTTAGATCCTCAGTCCGGCTTTTCTTTCCAAACACTGAACCGAGCATCAGGGGCTACTGTCTATGCGGTACTATTTTACATATATGAAAATTCTTACCTCAAAGCCTGTTAGAAGGCTACTGCAGGCTTCGGTCAGCCCGCTCTTGGCGAGCTGCACCTTCTGAATCACCGCACTCATAACAGTGCGGTGTTCCTCTTTGATGGAGGCGCCATTGAGCGCCTCCAGCAAGCTATCCGGCGCCTCCGGTTGCATGGAGGTTGCCGACGTCACGGTCTTGCCCTTCTTACGAAGGGGCTGGCTGCTGGACTCTGGAGCCACTATCGAATCTGGAGCCGAGTCCGGTGCAAAGTCCGGGAGGTTGTCCTGCGACACCTCCGGGGCCTCCTCCTCCTGGCGGGTCCCTTCCCGGGATCCCACCTCGGCATCGTCCGTGTCACGGGGGTGGAGGCGGTTGGAAGAGAATCCATATCCAACGCACCTAAGGACCCGCTCGACGAAGCGGGAAGATCGTCCTTGGGCGGACTGCAGGGTTGTATGCAGCATTAGAAAGACATTGTGTGGCAAAAAAGAAAAACCATGAAGTTATTCGGGAGTCCGGATACTCACGATCTCGCCAGGGGCTTGGCCCTTGGAGGCCAGTCCTCGTCGTCGTCACGTTCGTTGGCAGAGCAGTCAGGGGGAAGAGTTTTTCCCTTCTTGGACCCTTCGGCCTCCCTCGTTGGGGAGGCCTTCCTTTTCTTCTCTCCCCCCACTGGGGGAGAGGCTTTCTTCTTCTCCTCCTCACCTTGGTGAGAGGAGTCGGCCTCGGAGTCATCATCCGATAGCACCTGAAAACGGGAACTCTTCCGAGTCCCCGTGGCCTTCTTCTTGGCCTTCTTCTCCGGCACCACGTGGGGTGCCGGAGCCAGGAGCCCCGTTAGGCGAGCGTCCGTTGGGTCCTCTGGCAATGGGGCCGGGCAGATAGTCCGCTCGGCCTTCGCTAGCCAGTCCTGTCAAAGGAAAGGGAGTTTAGATCCCGCATAGAGTCAAACTATGGAAACCAAGCATCCCGTAAAGGACAAAATCGCTTACCTCGTTAGCCGGACGCTGCAAGCTGAATCCACGATCTTTGGTAGCGGATGCGGGAGCCTCGGCGCCCTTGAACAGCACCTTCCAGACATCTTCGTACGTAGTGTCGAAGAGCCCGCTCAAAGTCTGGTGCTGCGCAGGATCGAACTCCCACATGTTGAAGCCCCGTCGTTGGCACGGGAGGATACGGCGGATGAGCATGACCTGGACCACGTTGACAAGCTTGAGCTTCTTGTCCACCAGCTTTTGGACGCAGGCTTGGAGTCCGGTTAGCTCCTCCGAATCACCCCAAGTCCGGCCACTCTCTTTCTAGGAGGTGAGCCGTGTGGGGATGCCAGATCTGAATTCGGGGGCCGCTGCCCATTCAGGGTCACGCGGCTCGGTGATGTAGAACCACCCCGATTGCCACCCCTTGATGGTTTCCACGAAAGTGCCTGACGGTGTCCTGGACTAGGGGGTACTCACCAGGTCGTCTCCCAATCGTCTAGATTGGGCCGAGGACCCCAGGGCCGCATACTCATTGGCCAGTCCGGACAGGTGCCGCATACAAGGAAGATCCCACAAGACTTGGCGATCAAGACAAGGACTCCTCCACCACCGGCGTATTTGGCTAGGACTCTTGTTATCCTAGGCCTCTGGTGCATTATATAAACCAGGGCCAGGCTAGTCGACAGATATACAACAACAACCATTACAATCATAGCATTGGCTAGCTTCTAGGGTTTAGCCTCCATGATCTCGTGGTAGATCCACTCTTGTAAACATCCACAATATCAATATCAATCAAGCAGGACGTAGGGTTTTACCTCCATCAAGAGGGCCCGAACCTGGGTAAAACATCGTGTCCCTTGTCTCCTGTTACCATCCGCCTAGACGCACAGTTCGGGACCCCCTACCCGAGATCCGCCGGTTTTGACACCGACATTGGTGCTTTCATTGAGAGTTCCTCTGTGTCGTCACCAATAGGCTTGATGGCCTCTTCAATCGACAACGATGCAGTCCTGGGTGAGACTTTTCTCCCCGGACAGATCTTCGTATTCGGCGGCTTCGCACTGCGGGCCAACTCACTTGGCCATTTGGAGCAGAGCGAAAGCTACGCCCCTGGCCGTCAGGTCAGGTTCGGAAGCCTAAACTTCACGGCCGATATACGCGAGGACTTGATCTTCGATGGATCTGAGACACAGCCGAGCGTGCCGCGCTGTCACGATGGGCACGACCTAACTCTGCCGCCGGACGGCACCTTGGAGGTTGCACACAAATCCGCTCCGACCCATAGTCCGGAGCCGATCGCTCAGATCGAGGACGGATGGCTGGACACCGCCTCGGGGGCTGCAACTTCTACGGCGATGGAGCCGAACACTTACCTTGTCCCGCATAAAGCTCATGACTCCGAGGTGTCGGACTCTCTGCCGGACTCCGAACCTCCTGCGCCCCTGCCAGTCGAATCCGATTGGGCGCCGATCATGGAATTCACCGCTGCGGACATCTTTCAGCACTCACCCTTCGGCGATATCTTAATTTCGCTGAAGCATCTCTCGCTATCCGGAGAGCCCTGGCCGAACTACGGCCAGGATGGTCATGACGCGAACAATGAAGAAATTCAGAGCCCACCCAACACCCACTTCGTAGCCACTGTCGACAATCTAACCGACGTGCTAACCTACGACTCCGAAGACATCCACGGTATGGACGATGATGCCGGAGACGATCAAGAACCAGCGCCTACAGGGCACTGGAAGGCCACCTCGTCACATGACATACATATGGTGGACACCCCAAAGGGAAGCGATACCGAGGAACAACGGGACGCGACAGAGGATAATCCCGCCGATAAACAACCAAAACAGCGACGTAGACGCCGCCCTAAGTCCTGGCTCGATCAAAGCAGCATTCCTAACGACCCAGCGATAGAGTAGGGCAAACCAGTGGACGATGAACATACAACCAAGCAACCATCCAAACAGGACGAACCGGATAATCAACCCCTTCACGGAGCAATCAACCTACTCCGGACACTTCGGCGTCACTAGCCGACTAGGCAATGGGTGCGTGGATCGAGTTCCAATTTTGGGAATCACCTTCCTTCGGATTGCTACAACAAATAAACCAGGTGCTATTAATCCTAGTATTTCTTTTTGCTTGCTTGGATTAACTTTTCCCAAGGAATTATTACTCTGGTTTGTCCATCATATGTACGCAGGTCTATCAAATGGTGGCCGCATTAACGAGGTTGCATGGTGGTTCGGTCAGTATCCGTACATAGTCCGGTGAACGGCGCATCCGGAACTCGAGCCGACCCGTGAATTCAGGCCTTGCCATGCCTTGACCGCATCACGCCGCCGCCCTGCATCGACATTGACTTCGGCGCCAGGCCATATTTCTTTTATTACTCACTTTGAATAAATTATTTATTATGCAATGATTTTTTTATTACTATCATCTCTGGTTTGCACTATGTTTTGCGCACAGGAAAATGATCCAGCCGGACTATATCCTTTGACGTCACCTCGGCTGGACGGGGGGCTTCATCAACACTTCATTACCCCATGCCAGGGACTTTGGCATCACTCTGCCGTCCTGGATTGCTATGTCACCACTTCGGAGTGCCGAGCTCTTTGCTCCGCCACCTCGGGACCGGCTTGGGGGATGGAACCTTGTCCCGCATCAAGCTCGGACCGCGTCGTCAATACCGAACACATTAACCAGCTAAGTTGCCTTCATGCTCAAAGTTTTAAATTTCTAACTTGTGTTCGGTTCGACCAAGCATTATACTTTGTTGGAAAAAAAAGTTGCTTGTAAATTTTCTTCCTTGTCGAAACCTTGTTCGCACACACTTGACGCGCTACCCGCGCTCATTATACCTGGGGGCTTCTTTAACAGAAGCTTATTAATTCGGGCTTTATGCCCAACACATGTGTCACACTTCCACATGTACCTTTTATTCACCATTATATGCATCGACATGACTTATGTTTTGGCCAAGCAGGGTTGCCTGGCTCCTGTGCTTACCCCTACGTTCCCGATTGTTCGGCTAGGTGGTAAAGGGAGCACCTCTGCGATTGTTACTGCCGGGTCAGCCGGATGTGTACCTCAGACTGGGTGAAGCCGAAAGCTAGCGTTCTTAAGGGAATACTCGGTCGGTGAACTAAAAGATGATTTCTTACCCATTTATTTACCTGCCCCCAGATGTTTTTCTGCTCTTTTCGCAGTCCGGACATGCACTTTAGGGCATGCCTCCCAGGGAAAGGAACCCCTAACGGAACTATTCTCCCTGGAAGATGTTTCTTACTAACCATGTAATATAACATAACTAGTTGGGCACTTGTCTGATACAACACTAATGACCCCTACGCCTTGTCTCCATGCATACCACGGTTCTTATATAACCACGAAGGTATTCGGACACACTCCGGACTATTGGTTCCTGAGGTCGAAGCGAAAAGGTCCGCTATGACAAACGATCTACAATCCGGCTAGAAGGCATTCTACATGTCACCTTACATTATATAGTCAACTTTTACCCAAGTCACTTGGGGGCTCTTATGTATATTTGAGCCGTTTCATACTAAGTGTTTTTCTTCTTAGTCGTTGCAAAGCTTTTATTATTTATCACTCCTTCGACACAAGTGTGCGGTCACTAGCCGGGGAGCCTAATTTCTCTCTCAAAGAAGCCGCTTGAAGTTTTGAGATAGGATGTGTCATGTTAAAGCACGACAGAAGCACCTTTTTTTTTCTAAAGTCCAATTTTCGGATTGGCACCGAACACTTGCTCTACTTCGGACATTAACCTTATGAATAAGTTTTTTGGCTTTTCGAGCCCATGGCACTTTTAAACTATCAGTGTGTTTTCAGCACAAGTCTCGCAGTGCAACGCCGGACACCTTTTGAGATTCGGCAAAAACATTCTCGGATATTGCTATTTATGCATCAGTTTCGAATTGTGTCTTCGGTCAATAGTTGGGTTGCCCGGCTCCCGTGCTTGCCTCCTACATTCCGCTTTGTTCGGCTAGGTGTGCAAAGGGAGAACCACTGCGATTGTGCTTCCAGCTCGCATGGTCAAGCACCTCAGTGGAGAAAGCCGAAAACTGACTGTCACAATAGGTGTAAACTGGTCAGCGATCCGATGACTATATTAAACAACGGGCCATTCAAAACAATGGCGAAGTGTTTATGGCTTGACCTCGACTGTCGCCGAACACTACGGGGGCTATTAACTGGCCTCCCAAACTAAATCCTCGATATTTTGCTCTTACATTGGAGCTGAGGTTTCATGATCATGCTTAGCATGACAACCCAAAGAAAGGAACCGATAGCGGGACTATTTTCTTTGGAAGACATTTCTTCTGTTAAACAGTAATATAACATGTCTCTCCGTGTACCTTTGTTTATAAAACCGTATGGCCAGATTGCCTTGTTTGTTGTAAATCTTTGCCCTCATAAAGGCTTTATAAAGTAAGACAAACACTCCTCGGCTATTGGCCGAGGAGGTGGAAGCCAATGGTCGGTCAATAAAGTTTTGTACAATGCGGATCCGAGCATTAATGACGTAAAGTACTTGGATACATAGAGTCATTACACATAATTTGTGATTTTACTATGGATATCGATCCTTAATTCGGCCTCCCGTGCCTACATTAAGGCTCGGGGGCTATTGGGCCTCGGGCTTATTATTTATACAAATATTAAAGTGGCACATCGATCCCCTGATCTGGTATTGCCACCCGACTAGTGTCTCGGGGGCTACTGCATTGCTTGTTCTATGCAGAAAATTTTAAGTGCAATACAGTTTCCGAGGAGATTTTGATCCTCAGGTTGGTCGGCCGCACCCAACCTGAGTCTCAAGGACTGAGCACGCCGCTTTTTGTGTCCCGAAGTATTCTACCGAGCTAGGACTTGATCCTCAGACCGATTTTGCAAATCAACATGAGTCTCAGCGGCTACGGGGATCAGCGGTCTTATGTCATCCTTCATGTGCATCTCGGGTTTTAGACCGATACCCACCTTGAGGGCTACTGGCACCAATCAAAAATATTGACGAAAATCGGTCCACATTCGGGGTGGTGCACCACCTCAGAAGCAGTCCGGCGTAAAGCTCGGGCGCTAGTGGCTGGCTCCAGAGAGGGAACTTCCGGCATTAAGCTCGGCTAAACTCCTTCAAACTTCTTTGAACCAAGGTGATTTACGACACCTCGGATACAGTCCGGCGTTGGAGCTCGGATACATAGTCTGGCGTTGGATCTCGGATACATAGTCCGGCGTTGGAGCTCGGATACCATCCGGTGTTGGAGCTCGGATACATAGTCCGGCGTTAGAGCTGGGAAGCAGTCCGGCATTGGTGCTCGGCTGCAAAGGATACCTCGAATGCAGTCCGGCGTTGGAGCTCGGACGCAAGAGGACGTTGCCGCCCGAGCTTTACAAGGCATTGATAAAGGCCGGAAACTTAAAGGGGCTCCTCGGATACCCGACGTATAAACTCGTCGAATGCATTTCGGCGATCCTCAAGATCGAAGATGAGAAGATTTGTTGAACCAGTTTTCAAGACCGACGACCGAAGATGAAGAACAGTTCGGAAGAATCGAGGAGCATCCCCAACTTGAAGACCGGTTCAGGGGGCTACTAACGGTGTCCTAGACTAGGGGGTACTCACCACATCGTCTCCCAATCGGTTAGATTTGGCCGAGGACCCCCAGGGCCGCATACTCATGGGCCAGCCCGGACAGGTGCCGCATACAAGGAAGATTCCACAAGACTTGGCAATCAAGACAAGGACTCCTCCCCCACCGGCGTATTCGTCTAGGACTCTTGTTATCCTAGGCCTCTGGTGCATTATATAAACCAGGGCCAGGCTAGTCGACAGATATACAACAACGACCATTACAATCATACCATAGGCTAGCTTCTAGGGTTTAGCCTCCTTGATCTCGTGGTAGATCCACTCTTGTAAACATCCACAATATCAATATCAATCAAGTAGGACGTAGGGTTTTACCTCCATCAAGAGGGCCCGAACCTGGGTAAAACATCGTGTCCCTTGTCTCCTGTTACCATCCGCCTAGACGCACAGTTCGGGACCCCCTACCCGAGATCCGCCGGTTTTGATACCGACAGTGCCCTCAAGCCAAGTAACGTTGGATATCCTGCCCACCATGGTGCCTCCGCACTCCGCTTGGCTGCCCTTCACAACCTTTGGCTTGACACTGAAGGTCTTGAGCCACAAGCCGAAGTGGGGCTGGATGCAGAGGAAGGCCTCACACACGATGTTAAACGCCGAGATGTTGAGGATGAAATTCAGGGCCAAATCGTGGAAATCCAGGCCGTAGTAGAACATGAGCCCCTGGACAAAGGGATGGAGTGGGAAGCCCAGTCCGAGGAGGAAATGGGTAAGAAATACTACCCTCTCATGGGGCCTGGGGGTGGGGATGAGCTCTCCCTCGTCGGGGAGCCGATGCGCTATGTTGCTGGACAAATATCTGGCGCTGTGCAGCTTCTGGATGTGCTCCTCCGTAACGGAGGAGGCCATCCACTTGCCTCCCGCTCCGGACATAGTTGGAGAAGGTTGAGGTGAGATGTGCGGACTTGGGCACTGGAGCTCGAGTTCGCAGAGATGGACAAGCCAAGGAGGAAGAAGGCACAGGGAAAAGGGTTGGATCTTTATCCCCTTATATGGGCGGACAAAAACATGTGTCCCCACCGGCCTGATAAAACTCGCTTATCTCCCAAGCGCCGCAATCAATGGTGCGGTTGGGTTACCCACGTCCGTATTGATGGGAATCCCGGAATAAGGGTAACATGATCTCTGCTTCGACAAGACGTGCCAAGGAAACTGCTTCGCTAAACGCGCTGAGGTGGTACAATAAAAACAATCCGAGTAAAGACTTGGTAGTGGTGTGACATCACGCCACCAAATACGTCAGCAGATTGAACTTGTGTAAATATTATTCTCTCTACGGTGGTATGTGGAATTTATTTTACAGAGCCGGACACTCTCCTGGTGTTCACAATCTCCTATAAATTATTCGAAGGAGGAACCCGCCTTGCAATGCCGAAGACAATATGCGCGCCGGACTTGTCGTCATTGAAGCCTGGTTCAGGGGCTACTGAGGGAGTCCTAGACTAGGGGGTGTTCGGATAGCCGAACTATCATCATCGGCCAGACTCCAAGACTATGAAGATACAAGATTGAAGACTTCGTCCCGTGTCCGGATGGGACTTTCCTTGGCGTGGAAGGCAAGCTTGGCGATATGGATATGTAGATCTCCTACCATTGTAACCGACTCTGTGTAACCCTAGCCCTCTCCGGTGTCTATATAAACCAGATGGCTTTAGTCCGTAGGACGAACAACAATCATACCATAGGCTAGCTTCTAGGGTTTAGCCTCCTTGATCTCGTGGTAGATCTACTCTTGTAACACACATCATCAATATTAATCAAGCAGGATGTAGGGTTTTACCTCCATCAAGAGGGCCCAAACCTGGGTAAAACATCGTGTCCCTTGTCTCCTGTTACCATCCGCCTAGACGCACAGTTCGGGACCCCCTACCCGAGATCCGCCGGTTTTGACACCGACACTGACCATCAATGATTGGCCTGCTCTCAGTAACCTTTCAGGACAGACAAACAAGGGATACTGCGGATGCACGCACTGTTTGGATGATACCGGCAGTATATATTTGGATAGTTGTAGGAAGAGTGTATACCTGGGACATCGTCAATTTCTTCCGACAAGGCATCCCGTAAGAAAGAAAGGCATGCATTTCAAAGGTGAGGCGGATCACCGGACGAAGCCTCGCCACCGTACTGGTGCTGATGTACATGATATGGTCAAGGATTTGGTGGTAATCTTTGGAAAGGGTCCTGGCGGAAAAGCTGTTCCGAAGGACGCTGACGGACGCGCACCCATGTGGAAGAAGAAATCTATATTTTGCGACCTGCCATATTGGAAAGACCTAGAGGTCCGCTCCGCAATCGACGTGATGCACGTGACGAAGAATCTTTGCGTGACCCTGCTTGGCTTTTTGGGCGTGTATGGGAAGACAAAAGATACACCAGAGGAACGGGAGGACCAGCAACGTATGCACGGAAAAGACGGCATACATCAGGGTCAGGCTAGCTACACTCTTACCAAAGAAGATAATGAAATCTTCTTCGAATGCCTGCACAGCATGAAGGTATCGTCTGGCTTCTTGTCGAATATAAAGGGAATAAAAAATATGGCAGAGAAGAAGTTCCAGAACCTAAAGTCTCATGACTGCCACGTGATTATGACGCAACTCCTTCCGGTTGCATTGAGGGGGCTTCTACCGGAAAATGTTTGATTAGCCATTGTGAAGCTATGTGCATTCCTCAATGCAATCTCTCAGAAGGTAATCGATCCAGAAATCATACCAAGGTTACAGAATGATTTGGTGCAATGTCTTGTCAGTTTCGAGTTGGTGTTCCCACCATTCTTCTTCCACATCATGACACACGTCCTAGTTCACATTTGCGAAGAGATTAACGTTTTGGGTCCTGTATTTCTACACAATATGTTCCCCTTTGAAAGGTTCATGGGAGTCTTGAAGAAATATGTTCATAACCGTGCTAGGCGAGAAGGAAGCATCTCGAAGGGCCATGAAAATGAGGTGGTCATTGAGTTCTGTATTGACTTCATTCCTGACCTTAAGCCGATTGGTGTTCCTGAATCGCGGCATAAGGGCTGACTGGAAGGAAAAGGCACGCTAGAAGAGCATCAAATAATATGTATGGACGGGCATTCTCTCACTGAAGCACACTACATAGTTCTACAGAATTCCGCCTTGGTGGCTCCGTATATGGAGGAACGCAAGAATTTTCTACAGTCCAAACACCCGGAGAAGTCTGACGACTGGATTACACGCGAACAAACGAGGACTTTTGCCGGTTGGTTGCAAAAACGTGCCCTGAATGATGGCGATATTTAAAATGACATGTACTCGCTGTCCCAGTTACCATCTTCGAATATAATGACTTTGAAAGGGTACCAGATAAATGGGAATACATTTTACACGATCGCCCAAGATAAGAAGAGCACCAACCAAAACAGTGGTGTCCGATTTGATGCAACAACCAACACGGGAAAGGAAACATATTATGGTTACATAGAGGACATATGGGAACTTAACTATGGATCAGGTGATTTGAAGGTCCCTTTGTTTCGGTGCAAATGGGTCAATATGACACGAGGCGGGGTAACGGAAGACCCGCAGTACGGAATGACAACAGTGGATCTCAACAATCTTGCGTATGCAGACGAACCATTCGTCCTAGCCAATGATGTGGCGCAGGTTTTTTATGTGAAAGACATCTCTACCAGGCCGAGAAAAAGAAAAGATAAGGAAGCGAATGGATCATACGACGAGCCAAAGCGCCACATAGTTCTTTCAGGAAAAAGAAACATCGTGGGAGTGGATGACAATACAGACATGTCAGAAGATTATGAAAAGTTTGGTGAAATTGCTCCATTCACAGTGAATATTGACCCGAGCATCCAGTTAAATGATGAAGATTTTCCATGGCTACGGCGCAAAGGGACAGTCGTGAAGAAAAAGTTTCACACCCAAAGATCTGGGATGTGATCGGCTTCACTATCATCACTTTCTTCTGTGTTTCACACCCAGGAGGGAATGTATGTAATAGTTAGGGTAGTTATATGTTTTGGCATTTGAAACGTGAAGAAATTTTATGTGCAAACAAATTCTTTTCATGCATTTACTGATTTTTTTCCAGCTAATAAATGACCCTGAAATTGAAAAGCATTTCAAATGAACTCAGAAAAGGTTGAAAGTTGGCATGGTATCATAATTTCATACAAATAGCATGTGCAAAAAAGTAGAGAGGGTTACAGCAAAAACTGGTTGCACTACGTGTACAAAATCGACAATCTCTTTCGAAGTATCAGGGTTTCCGACGAAAACTGAACTGTTACAAAGGCATTTCATTTTTTAAATAACCTAAGCATTACCAAATTGAATATAATGATAAAACACACTAATATTAAACATAAGTAAAAAGAATCACTGAAAAAACTTTTTTCAAAGTTAAGTTATTCACAAACTAGTGATTCACACAAATTTCAAATAATTCAAAATTTAAACTATTCAAATTTGAAAACTACCAGCACTAAATGAAAGTTTGTAATTTTTTGTACCTAAAGCAAAAATATTCACAAACAAACTCTAAATACAGCAAAAAACAACTCAAAAATAAACAAAACAAAAATAAATAAAGCGAAAAAAATTAAGAAAATAAAAAAGCCCGCCTACTGGGCCAAAGCGGCCTGCATTCGACTAGGAACACAACCTTTTGTTGGGCCTGGATGCAGGACCGCAAAGGCCCAGTAGGCCCATTGGGTGAAGAGGACAGGTAGGCCCAGTAGGCCTGCTTAGGAGAGGAGCTCGAGAGAGTTACAGCACTGGGGCTTATAAACCAGTGCGGTAGCCCATCGACTAGCAAGGTGGGACTAAACTTGCGCACCGCCTGGATCCAGCGCACCCCCTTTAGTACCGGGTCAGGGTTCCAACCGGTACTAAAGACACCCCCTTTAGTACCGGTTGGTGCCACGACCCGGTACTAAAGGGGGTGCGCTTCCCGCCGCTTCGCCTGGCCAAAACAGACCTTTAGTACCGGTTGGTGGCTCCAACCGGTACTAAAGGTCCATCCTATATATACAACACTTGAAAAAAATTCAGTTTCCCTCTGCTTCCTCCCTCCGTCGCGCCGCCCTGCCCCGATCGACGCCGTCCCCGTCGACGTCACCGCCCCCGCCCCTCGTCACCAACCCAGCCCGGCCGTCCCCGCCCCTCGTCGCCGCCCCCATTGATGTCGCTGCCCCGGCCGTCCCCGTCCCCGTCGTCCCTGTCGTCCCCGTCACCGCGCCCTGCCGGCGCCCC
>NC_057803.1:644816092-644843445 GCF_018294505.1 Triticum aestivum | reverse complement strand
GCTCGCCCCGGCCTCCATGTCCACACACACACACACACACTACACACACACACACACACACATTAGTTTGTTTGTTATAAATTTTTCTGTTTTTTAGTTATAGAAATGTTAGAAATTATTCTGTTTTTTAGTTATATAAATATTAGAAATGTTAGTTATATAGAATTGTTATAAATGTTTTCTGTTTTTTAGTTATAGAAATATTTATAGAAATGTTAGCAATTTTTATGTTTTTTAGTTATATAAATATTAGAATTGTTATGGAAGTGTTAGTTATATAATCAGGAAATTTTAGAATTAGTTTCAGTTAGATGAATTAGATTAATGTCAAATTGTTAGAATTTGCATATATATAGAATTTTAGTTATCACAATCCAATCATTTAAAAAATGTTACTTTTTGCGGGCATATAGTATTTGTTCTCGACGATATGCCCGGCCCGCATCCTCGCCGTCGACCCATTCGCAACGACGTCCTGCTTCAGGTGACCCATGTCCGGGACTGGGCTCCGTCGGGCTGGCACTCGGGTCCCGTCGTCGACCCTGATCTTCTTTGGTGGTGTTCGCGTGGGCCACATTCGGTGCAGAGGCAGCCGGCCCCGCCGGAGGTGGTGCGTCGCCGTGTCAGGGAGGAAGATGAGCACGTCCATCGCTACATGGCTGCTATGGACGACGTCAGGTTCTCCACTACTTGGCGGGTTCTTTGGGTAGATGACCGGAGATATGATCCTGTGATGGTTCTTTCTCTTCGGGTGTGCACCGCCCGTGCCCCAGGAACCGTGAGTGGCGCCCTAGATTCTTCTGTAGTACTCGATCTTTATTAGGTACCTAGCCAGTGATGTATTCGATATATAATATTCGAGACGATGGATTCGAGATTATATATATTGAGATGATGATGTATTCGAGATTATATATTCGAGACGATGTATTCGAGATTCAGTTTTTCCTTATTGATTAATTGCATCCATGCATTGTAATTTGAATACTAAATTGTTTTATATTTCTTCTGTATTAGTAAAATAAAAGCTATGGCGGACAATACCGGCAGAGAGAGAGAAGAGGAATTGTTTGACATCATACGCAGCCCTCACAGGCTAGATGATCTGAATGAAGCAGATGACGGCTCCCAATATCTGAACAATACCGGAGAGGGTGATGAAAAGATATTCAATCTCGACGACCGAGCTGAAGAAGTCATGAACTATGATTATGATTATGATGACACAGACAATGTTTGTGATGACACAGACAATGCTGATCTTCAAATAACAAAGACTACCGGCGAGGTATATTTATATAAGCATGCATCATGGTGATCATCACATGTTTTTTTATTGAAGATATATTAACGAATCGATCTTTCTTCTTTCAGCCCTCCGGATCGAGCAAATCTGCTTCTACAGACAGCAAGACAAAGCGAGGCCCGGGCAGAATGTTGAAGGATGGTGTAAAGTACCACATTGAATCCATCAAACTTAGTGGTGAACCCCTCACGCCTAAGAACATTGCGGACAAGTGAACTCGTTAGTGCGGAGTACTTGTGAAGGACAAACTCCCGATCTCCATTCAAGAATGGAAAGAGCCAAAGACTAAACATCCAGGTGTTACTTGGGTCGACGGCAGAGCCAAAGAAGACCTTTTGAAATCTCTGATGGAACATTTCACCCTACCAGATCATTTTACTGAAGCAGATGTGAAGAAAGTCAAGGACGCTGCTCTTAAGAAGATGGCAATTGCATTCAACACCCACAAGAAAACTGTATGGGCCAACTACCTCGCTAATGAAAGGAAGACTCCAGATTTCAAGGGAACACTGGAGAAGCAAAGAGAGCACCGGGACGATTTCGTGACCTTCAAGGATTCAGAATTATCTAAGGAACGGTCAATGAAAAACAAGGCAAATGCTGCAAGAAAGACGCAGTTCCATAGGCTGGGTCCAGGTGGCTACGCGGTGGGATTACCTAAGTGGGATAAGTCTGAGCAAGAGATGGAGGATGCAGGGTTCACTCTGGTTACTAGGAACTGCCCCCCCAGGTGCAGAACTTGGTTCTATGCGTATGGGGGAGCGTTGGACCCGAAGACAGGCGAAGTTTCGCGGAAGGCAAGTCTAAAAGGAGCCGAACAAAAGATAATTGACGCAATAGAAGAAGCTCGAAGGGGGGAGTTCACGCCCAACAGAGAGAACGACGAGCTTACGCGCGCCCTGGGAAATCCTGAACACCCGGGAAGAACACGAGGCAAGGGCGTTATTCCCTGGTATGAGGGCTTTTCAGAATGGAACAAGGACTACAGGACCCGTGCAAGAAGGAAGATGGAGGAGGAAATGAAAAGGAAGCTGGAGGAGGAGCAGAGGAAGCAGGACGCAGAACGCCTTCAAGGCCTAGAAGCAAGGCACGCGGACCTGGCACTCAAATTCCAGCAGCAGCAACAGCAAATCGACTCACTTAGCCACGAAAGGGGGTCTCAGCAGCGGCGGCAGCAAGCGGATGATCGTCCAGCACTAGATAGCACCGTCCCATCCATGCCGAGAAGCAGCGTTGGTTCTGCCCCGGGCGACACACTGCTGGATACATACCCTATGGATGACATCGTAGAGAACACTAACTGTGAGCTACACTCCAAAATGAAGAACATATCCATGAAGGTGGCGAATGGTGTTGCTTTTCCAGTTACCCCCAAAGCAACCTACCATTGCATCCCGATTCCAGAGGGCTATGCTCGTGTCATTGTTGATGAAGTGGTGGACCCATATTCGGGGCTAAAGCTTGACATTCCTGGAGGTGAAAACGAGCGCACACTGGGAGAGGCCATACATCGTAACATCCTATGGAGAAAGGATTGCATCATCTTTCGAAGTCCACCGACACCGCGTCGTCTGCCGACTCCTCCTCGAAGTCCGCCACTGAGTCAGCAGACTCCTTCTCCTCCAAGTCCACGAACGCATGAGACGACTCCTCCTCGAAATCCGCCACCTCCTCCAATTCCCCGAACGCGTGAGCTGACTCCTCCGGTTTCAAGTCCGGCATAGCATCATGCCACTTCTTCGGTTTCAAGTCCGGCACCGTGTGAGGCCACACCTCCTGCTTCAAGTCCGGCACATCGGCAGGCCACTTCTCCTGGTCCAACTCCACGTCAGCCGTCTCCGCCGTCTCAACAATCGCAGAAGAGACATGCCGCAGCTTTGGTGCGTAGCGGTACGAGTCGAGGTAGTTCAGGAAGTACAGGCGGAGACAAGCGATATAAATATGGTCCAAGCCTCGCTCCTCTTCCTCAGAGGCCTTACGACATGACTAAGGAGCAAAACACATCCATAGTGCAAGCCCAAGTGGACGCCCATTTTGGACCGAAACCGACACCGCCGCCAAAGGAGAAAGTGCCCGAGAAAGTAATTGACCACTTCATTCGTATGGCTAGAGAACCAGCTCCCAAGCCTGTTGACTCGGACTATGAGCGCCAAATTAGGAAGGCACATCGAGCACGACTACAGAAGGAAGCGAGCTCAAGCTCAAGCCAACAAGCAGCTGGCAAAAAATGCGGGAAAACCGTTCCCCAGTTGGGAGAACAGGCGGCGCAAGCGATCCCCCCGCTTGTTGTGCCAACAACACATGAGAGGAGTAGTACGCGCGCCAAATATTATTGTGGGCAAACCGTTAGCGTTCTCAGCATGGTGATGTGGTAATAACAGAGAATCATATAATGTAGGCTCAAATGCTCAATATCTTTGTTGGACAACTCCTCGAAATCGAGCCCATGCCTACGCTTAAAGAATCGGAAATAGCGTGGCAATATGTCCGGGGCAAACCTTTGGTCCATCCAGACAAGGTCAAGGACCTCCCAATGAGAAGGTATCAATTGCATCAATGGTTCACGAACATTACCAAGATTTCCAATCGAGGGTCCCTCATGGTGAATGTCAAGCATGAGCATTATTACCATGAGAAAGCTCTGACCATTGAGTATCCAGAACTATTTCAGTTATACAATCAAGACGCACTCGACAAGTCTATCGTCAGTTGCTATTGTCTATAAGTGATTTATTTCTGTAATTAAGTCTCAAGCTAGTTATGTAGTGATAATTTTGATCAATCATTACCTGTAATTATCCTCACTATATTCTTTTTTTGTGGTATTATATGCAGGATGAAGATGTATGAAATGAAAAAAGTTGGACGCTATGGCGTTGGGTTCATTGACCCAAATACCATTAATCAGGACATATGGCAGATTGAACATTGTCAAGATGCTGTAGAGGAAAGCATGCTAGAGTTCTTGAAGCGCCTCAATAGCAATGAAGATATACTACTTCCTTACGACTTCCCGTGAGTCACACTGTCTTGTACTACAAATTCTGTTTTTTCTTACTAGCTAGCTAGATGTTAATAATTAAGTGTATACGGTTTACGATAGTTGATTAATTTTATGCACATGCCCACTTAATTAAGACATGCAAACTTGTGCGTATGTAGTTGGCACTGGGTCTTGTTAGACATTAAAGTTGAGGAAGGAAAAGTTGAATTACTGGACTCACTAACTAAAGAAGATAAAGACTACACCATCGTGAAGGGGATAGTCAACAGGTAATTGCAATCATTATTAACTATATCTCGGGCTATTAATTATTAGTTCGTCATTTCCTGATATGAACTATTTAATAACCCCTTTATTAATTTTCTTTGCCGGCGGGCAGGGCATGGGAAAAGTTTATCAAGGTGACTCCAGGCACGTGGCCAAAAACGTTGTTTTGGCATCGACCCAAGGTAAGTAATTAACTAGTACTAGCTTGCTACCATCTCTTTAATTCTTGTTTCAATATCATTAATTAATTATCATGCTTGATTAATCATTATCTGATTCAATAACATTCTCGTGAAGGCCCTGAGGCAGGTGCCGGGGAATAATCTGTGTGCATACTACGTTTGCGAGAACATTCGCATGATGACGTGCGAAAGGAGGAGATCTGATAGACAGGACTGGGTACGTTTGTCAGAACACTATTCACACCATTATCGATATCTAGTCACACAACTAACACACATGCATATTGATCTCCTTCTTAACAGTTTAGATCGGTGCGGGATAAGCTCCTACCATCGGACCGCATACTAGCACTTCAAGAGGAAATAGCCGGATTTTTGCTCAACCAGGTCATAGATCCCAAAGGAGAATACTATTACCCGCTACCGCCCCCATGAACCACTTGTCATCGTGCTCCGGAGGGACCAAAGGCAACATATATATGTAGGAGAAATTGTATATGTATATACATGTGTATGTGTGAATAATTAATGGTGTTGGTTTATGAGACATTCGATGATATATATATATATAGATGCGGTTCTACGTATGAGAAAATCTATTTATATATATGCATAACGTGTACAATTTGTAGTATCGTGAAATAACAGCAAACAAAAAAATGAATGGAAAATAAATCAAACCCCCCCCCAAATATTTAGTACCGGTTGGTGTTACCAACCGGTACTAATGCCCTACGCGCACCCCGGGCCTGGCTCGTGCCACGTGGTGGCACTTTAGCACCGGTTCGTGAAGAACCGGTACTAAAGGGGGGGGGGCTTTAGACCCCACTCTTTAGTGCCGGTTGGCAAACCTGCACTAAAGGCCGTTATGAACCGGCACTAAAGCCCGGTTCTGCACTAGTGCTATATATACCTACGTACCCCGAAAACATCCAGGAGCACCACGAAACACAATTTCCACCGCCATAACCTTCTGTATCCGCGAGA
The DNA here is from genome assembly GCF_018294505.1 of Triticum aestivum. Taxonomy (NCBI): domain Eukaryota; kingdom Viridiplantae; phylum Streptophyta; class Magnoliopsida; order Poales; family Poaceae; genus Triticum; species Triticum aestivum. Next base: position 644,837,699 of record NC_057803.1, on the reverse strand, counting down.
TCTCATCTTGGAGCCTTCGCCGGCACTCTGCCGGAGGGGGAATCGACCATGGAGGGCTTCTACATCAACATCCTTGCCCCTCCGATGAGGTAGTTTACCACAGACCTATGTGTCCATAGTTATTAGCTAGATGGCTTCTTCTCTCTTTTTGGATCTCAATACAATGTTCTCCCCCTCTCTTGTGGAGATCTATTCGATGTAATCTCTTTTTGCGGTGTGTTTGTCGAGATCCGATGAATTGTGGGTTTATGATCAAGTTTATCTATGAATAATATTTGAATATTCTCTGAATTATTTTATGCATGATTGAGTTATCTTTGCAAGTCTCTTCGAATTATCAGTTTGGTTTGGCCTACTAGATTGGTTCTTCTTGCCATGGGAGAAGTGCTTAGCTTTGGGTTAAATCTTGCGGTGTTGTTACCCAATGACAGAAAGGGTTGCAAGACACGTATTGTATTGTTACCATCGAGGATAACGAGATGGGGTTTATATCATATTGCATGAGTTTATCCATCTACATCATGTCATCTTGCTTAATGCGTTACTCCGTTCTTATGAACTTAATACTCTAGATGCATGCTGGATAGCGGTCGATGTGTGGAGTAATAGTAGTAGATGCAGGCAGGAGTCAGTCTACTTGTTATGGACGTGATGCCTATATACATGATCATGCCTAGATAATCTCATAACTATGCGATTTTCTATCAATTGCTCGACAGTAATTTGTTCACCCACCGTAATACTTATGCTATCTCGAGAGAAGCCTCTAGTGAAACCTATGGCCCCCGGGTCTATATCTTATCATATTTGCTTCCAATCTACTTTTATTTGCATCTTTACTTTTTGCATCTATATTACAAAATACCAAAAATAAATTTATCTTATCTTACTATCTTTATGAGATCTCACTTTCGGAAGTGGCTGTGAAGGGATTGACAACCCCTTTATAGCGTTGGTTGCGAGTTCTCAGTTTGTTTGTGTAGGTGCGTGGGACTTTTGAGGAGCCTCCTACTGGATTGATACCTTGGTTCTCAAAACTGAGGGAAATACTTATGCTACACTTTGCTGCATCACCCTCTCCTCTTCGAGGAAAACCAATGCAAGCTCAAGACGTAGCAAGAAGGATTTCTGGCGCCGTTGCCGGGGAGGTCTTGGCTCAAGTCAAGACATACCAAGTACCCATCACAAGCCCATCTCCCTTGCATTTACATTATTTGCCTCTTGTTTTCCTCTCCCCCACTTCACCCTTGCCGTTTTATTCGCCCTCTCTTTCCCAATCTCCTTCTCTCTTTTCCATTTGCCTCCCCGTTTCCATGGCCGAATCAAAAAGAACTAAGGGCCCTTTCCTAAGTTCTAGTACCTTGGATAACCCCTCTGTCCTCTCTAAGCTCATGAATAATGATGCTATAAAAAGACCCACCAGGGTCTCCAATGAGAGCTTGAATAATTTTGATGAGGATGACTCTGGAATTTTTCGCTATTTACTTGATGAGTCTTTAAAAGATTCTTGGGATAGGTTATTAAGGATTCGGGCTAGCTATGTGCCACAATATGAAATTGAAGATTATTTAAAAAGTTTTTATATTGGCTTGCCAGCTTCTTTTAAACAAGTTTTAAACTCTATTTTTGAAGGAAGTTTTCTTGAAAGGGATGCTATAGATACTTATGAAAAAATGAAAACCATATTTGAGAACCCTTTGAACGATAAGGTTGAAGCAACTACTCTCTTGTGCTTTTATCAAAATGAAATTATTAAAGAGATGAAGTCTAGTTTAGAGGCAAACTTCCATAACGTGCTTAATCTCACTTCTTCCATTCATGGCAATGTGCTTACCTTAAATAGAAGATTGAATAACATAGAAAGGATATCCTCCTCTCCATGTGCCAAAGATGGCACTAGTTAAATCTATCTTTGCTTTTATGCCTAACTAGGGGCGTTAAACGATAGCGCTAGTTGGGAGGCAACCCAATTTTCTTTATGTTTTTTGTTTTTGCTCCTGTCTAGGAATAAATCTTGCATATACCTTCTGTTTAGATGTGTTTTTATCTTTTAGTTAGTGTTTGTGCCAAGTAGAACCTATAGGATAACCTACGATGATAGTTGATTTGATTCTGCTGAAAAACAGAAACTTTGCGCGCACGAATATAATTTTGTTAAATCACAGGAACGTGATTTTGCGTTGATTCTTTTTGCTGTTGTTCAATAGAAAATTGTACAGGACTTCCTATTTTGGTAGGATTTTTAGTGTTCCAAAAGTTTGCGTTAGTTACAGATTGCTACAGACTGTTCTGTTTTTGACAGATTGTGTTTTTCGTGTGTTGTTTGCTTATTTCAATGCATCTATGGCCAGTAAATTAGTGTATAAACCATAAAGAAGTTGGAATACAGTAGGTTTAACACCAAACTAAATAAAGAATGAGTTCATTGCAGTACCTTATGTGGTGGTTTTGTTTTCTTTCACTAACGGAGCTTATAAGATTTCCTGTTGAGTTTTGTGTTGTCAAGTTTTCAAGTTTTGGGTAAAGCTTTTATGGACTATGGAATAAAGGGTGGTGTCGGTGTCAAAACCGGCGGATCTCGGGTAGGGGGTCCCGAACTGTGCGTCTAGGCAGATGGTAACAGGAGACAAGGGACACGATGTTTTACCCAGGTTCGGGCCCTCTTGATGGAGGTAAAACACTACGTCCTGCTTGATTGATATTGATATTGTGGATGTTTACAAGAGTGGATCTACCACAAGATCAAGGAGGCTAAACCCTAGAAGCTAGCCTATGGTATGATTGTAATGGTTGTTGTTATTGTGTCCTACGGACTAGAGCCATCCGGTTTGTATAGACACCGGAGAGGGCTAGGGTTACATAGAGTCGGTTACAATGGTAGGAGATCTACATATCCGTATCGCCAAGCTTGCCTTCCACGCCAAGGAAAGTCCCATCCGGACACGGGACGAAGTCTTCAATCTTGTATCTTCATAGTCTTGGAGTCCGGTCGATGATGATAGTCCCTGAACCAGGCTTCAATGACGATAAGTCCGGCGCGTATATTGCTTGGCATTGCAAGGCGGGTTCCTCCTCCGAATGATTGAAGATTGTGAACACCAGGATAGTGTCCGGCTCTGCAAAATAAATTCCACATTTCACCGTAGAGAGAATAACATATACACAAGTTCAATCTGCTGACGTTTTTTGCGGCATGACGTCACGCCACTACCAAGCCATTACTTGAATCGTTTTTTACTCTACCACCTCAGCGCATTTAGCGAAGCGGTTTTCTTGGCACGTCTTGTCGAAGCAGAGATCGTGTTCCCCCTTATTTCGGGGTTCTCATCAATACGGATGTGGGTAACCCAACCGCACCATTGATGGTGACGCTTGGGGGATAAGAGAGTTTTACCAGGCCGGTGGGGGACGCGTAGACATCGCCCGCCCATATAAGGGATAAGGATTCACCTTTTCACCTACGCCTTCTTCCTCCTTTGCTTATCCATCTCCGCGCACTCGAGCTCCAGCGCCCAAGCCCGCACATCTCGTCTCAACCTTCCCCAGTTATATCCGGAGCGGGAGGCAAGTCGATGACCTCCTCCGTGACGGAGGAGCACATCGAAAGACTGCGCAGCGCCGGCTACCTGTCCGGCGACATCGCGCACCGGCTGCCCGACGAGGGGCAGCTCATCCCCACCCCCAGGCCCCATGAGAGGGTCGTTTTTCTTCCCCACTTCCTCCGCGGACTGGGTTTTCCACTTCACCCCTTTGTCCGGGGGCTCATGTTCTACTACGGCCTGGATTTCCATGATCTGGCGCCGAACTTCATCCTCATCATCTCGGCGTTTATCGTCGTGTGTGAGGCCTTCCTGTGCATCCAGCCCCACTTCGGCTTGTGGCTCAAGACCTTCAATGTCAAGCCGAAGGTAGTGAAGGGCACTCAAGCGGAGTGCGGAGGCGCCATGTTGGGCAAGATGCCCAATGTCCTTTGGTTCGAAGGGGCCTTCATGAAATCCGTCAAGGGGTGGCAATCGGGGTGGTTCTATATCACCGAGCCGCGCGACCCTAAGTGGGCGGCGGCCCCCGAGTTTAGATCTGGTATCCCCACGCAGCTCACCTCCTGGAAAGAGAAGGGCTTGTTGTGGGGCAGTTCGGAGGAGTTGACGGGACTCCAAGGCTGTATCCAGAAGCTGGTGAAGAAGCTCAGGCTGGTTAACATGGTCCAGGTCATGCTCGTCCGCCGGATTCTCCCATGCCAAGAGCGGGCATTCAATCTGTGGGAATTCAATCCAGAACAGCACCAGGCGCTGAGCGGGCTCTTCGTCACGACGTACGTAGGCGCCTGGAGGGTTCTGTTAAAGGGCGCCGAAGCCCCCGCATCCGCGACTGAAGATCGCGGATTTCGCTCGCAGCGCCAAGCCGACGAGGTAAGTGATTCTACCCCTTTACGGGACACTTGCTTTTCATAGTTTGACTATATGCGGGTTTTAATTTCCCCTTTTCCTTTGACAGGACTAGATGAGGAAGGCGGAGCAGATTATCTGTCCGGCTCCCATGCCAGAAAACCCAGTAGACGCCCATCTGGCGAGGCTGCTGGTTCCGGCACCGCACGTGGTGCCAGAGAAGAAGGCCAAGAAGGAGGCCATGGGTGCTCGAAAGAGTTCCTGTTTTTAGGTGTCCGACGACTCCGGGGCGGACTCCTCCCCCGAAAACGAGGAGGAGAAAGAGGACTCTCTCCCAGAGGAAGAGGAAGGCTTCCCCAACAAGGGAGGCTGAATGGTCCAAGAGGGGAAGGATATTCCCCCGGACAGCTCCGCCAACATCAATGTTGGCGAGGAAGAATGGCCTTCAAGGGCCAGGCCTCCAGCGAGATCGTAAGTATCCGGATTCCTGGGTGATTTATTTTCTGTGTCACATGGTGTCATTCTGATGCTGCATGCTGCCTGTAGTCCGGCCAATGATGATCTCCCCGCTTCATCGAGCGGGCCGTTGGCTCCGTCGGATGTAGACACCATCCCGACCGCCTCCACCCCTCGCGACACCGAGGACGCCGAGGTAGGATCCCAAGAAGGGACCCATCAGGGGGAGGCTCCGGAGGTGCCACAAGGCGTCCTCCCGGACTTTGCGCCGGACTCCATATCAGAACCCGCAGTGGTTCCGGAGTCCGGCCGGCGGCCCCTTCGCACGAAGGGCAAGACCGTGACGCCGGCGGCTTCCGTCCAACCGGAGGCGCCAGACAATTTGTTGGAGGCGCTCCAGAGCGCTTCCATCGAGGAAGAACACCGCACTATTATGAGTGCGGTGATTTAGAAGGTACAGCTCGCCAAGAGCGGGCTGACCGAAGCCTGCAGTAGCCTTCTATCACGATTTGAGGTAAGAAGTTAAAAATATGCAATGTAATACCGCATAGACAGTAGCCCCTGATGCTCGGTTCGGTGTTCGGAAAGAAAAGCCGGACTGAGGATCTGAAAAAAAGAAGATATACGCAGGGTTGCTAAAAAATTATGTCAATATGGGTTGCAGGCTGCGCTACTAACCTCTGCCGCACTAACTGCGGAGGTCGGTGCTCTGAAGCAGGAGCTCGAGCGGTCTGAGCAAGAGCTCGGCCGCGCCAAGAAGCAGCTCCAGGACGAAGAAGGTGAGTAACACCACTTTGAACTTGTACCTTACAGAAAAGGATGTAGGTTGCAACAAAAAATAACAAGGATAACATGGGTACTACAGGGGCCACGAACGAGGTGGTGACCCTCAAGGAGGCCGTGTCTGCGGCCGAACGCAATGCGGCCGCGGAAGGGGCAAAGCGAGAAAAGCAGGAGGCGCGGGTGGCGGTGGTTCAGCAAGAGCTCCAGGCTCTCATGGAAAAGCATGAGAGTTTGGAGCGTGACTCAAAGACTCGAGAGTCCGAGCTTGCCTCGGCTCTCAAAAGTTCCAAGACTGCCAAGGCCGATGCCCATAAGTCCCTTCAGGAGATTGAGTTGGTGAGGAAGATAGCGGCGAGTAAGGAATTTTTCATGCAAAGCAAGAATTTGAATGTAAATTACGTGTTACTTACCCGAATTTGGAGCTCTCCAGGGGTGTTTGCAGATCTGCCTCGTAGCGTGTCTGATGCCGCCGCATTCTACCGAGCCGAGGAGGGGAGCCCCCTAGCGATCAGCTGAAGCAGCTGGTCGAGCTCCACAAGGTGGCCGAGCAGGCCATGAAGGGCCTCATAATCCAGCTGTGGCCTGGAGAGGCCATGCCTGGGAGCTACTTCGGCCTCATGTGACGGTTGGTGGATGCGTGCCCCTGGGTGGAGGTTATCAAGTGCTCCGCCTGTATTGAAGGTGCTCGTCGGGCCCTTGCCCGCGCAAAGGTGCATTGGGGCAAGCTGGATGCGGAGAAGCTAATCACTGACGCGCCACCAGCGGGCAAAGAATATCGTACGCCCGAGATGTACTATAAGACTGTCCTGAAGGGTGCCCACATGATTGCGGATGAGTGCCCCAGGGATGTAATTATTGAGTAAGTTCGCAATGTGTTATCCTGTGCGCTGAAAACTTTGTTCGTATGTGCTAAGCAACGCTTGTTAATTTAAAATATTACCTTTTGTGCGGCCGTTTATTAAATCTGAGAGATGGCAAGTCGTCGGCTTCAGCCCCCATGCCACGAGTGCTGGGGTGTTCGGGATAAACTTGAGCACTCTTGTTCCGATTTTTGGGTCCATCTAGGGAGGCGCTCAACACAACGAACAAGGCAACCGGACTTATAGTGCTTGAACACTCTCACTTAGCCATAGAATTCTATAATTTTAAATTTCGGCGAAGCCCCTAGTATTCGGAAGACCAAATTAGGGGCGCTATCCACGCCTTCGTCGGACATTATCCGGAACTTCGCTCGAAGCGGCGTAGGTCTTTAAGGACCCGAAAGGACCTCTCGAATAGCGACCGGCCTCTCGCCTTATCATGACAGTTAGTTTTAGCTTTCTCCACTGTGGCGTTAACCCGGCTCAACCGGGGCGCAATCGCAGTGGTTCTCCCAGTGCTACCTTAGCCGATAGAACGGAACGTAAGGTGCCAAACATGGGAGCCGGGCAAATCCAACTATTGACCCAAGACATGATTCGGAGCCAATTCATATAATGCTATAAGTTCGGGGTGCCGCACTTGTGAAAGTGTTCGGACTTTATCACACCATAATGCGGGGAACATAAGCCCCTGGTGTATTTGGCCGTACCAAAATGTACGGATGCAACATGTCGTAAATGAACATATATATAAGGTAATGCAATTATGGGCAAAAAGTGCTGCATTTTATTTGAGAAGATCTGCTATGTGTGCGGAATGATACAAATACTGCGGAAAGCAAGGGATTGGACGAATTAAAGGCGTCTCCCTCCAGGTGTAGGCCGCGGAATGGTGTATTTAACAAATTTAATGCTCGTAATGGAAACCACCTGAGTGTTCGTCGCGGCCTTTGTCCCTCCCTGGCTGTTGCATCATGAGTTCGGCAGGTTCGCCGCCGGACAGTCCTGTGTAAAAAAAAGAAATAAAAGATAAAAAGAGACACACACTTGGGAGCCCCTGGTGTGGTCGAACCGCACTCTGGGTCTGTTGTGGTTGTGCCTCTCCCCCTATGCCCATGGTATCTCCAGGGCGTAATTATGTACGCGGAGAGTTTGTCTTACAATTGTGCGAGGGCTGGGGTTGAGGCCGCATTGCTACGCATGCTCGGAACGTGCCAGGTGGTCTTGGTTGATGTTGCTCCGGGCGCGTTTGGCCGTGTCCGGTCGTTTAACGGCCGGACTCGAAAATTGCCTTAAAAGGCTGCTCTGTACTTCTGCCGCGAGAGCCGCTGTATGTTCCTCCGTTCGGAGGGAGCGTTCCGTGTTTCCATTGACCGTGATGACTCCACGAGGGCCTTGCATCTTGAGCTTAAGGTATGCATAATGCGGCACCGCATTGAATTTTGCGAACGCGGTTCATCCGAGCAGAGCGTGATAGCCACTGCGGAATGGGACTATGTCGAACATTAACTCCTCACTTCGGAAATTATTCGGGGATCCGAAGACCACTTCCAGTGTGACTGAGCCTGTACAACTGGCCTCGACACCTGGTATGACGCCTTTGAAGGTTGTCTTTGTAGGTTTAATCCTTGAAGGGTCTATGCCCATCTTGCACACTGTATCCTGATAAAGCAGGTTCAGGCTACTGCCGCCGTCCATCACGACTCTCGTGAGGTGAAATCCATCGACGATTGGGTCTAAAACCAATGCGGCGAATCCTCCATGGCGGATACTGGTCGGATGGTCTCTTCGATCGAAAGTGATCGGGCAAGAGGACCATGGGTTGAATTTAGGGGCGACTGGCTCCATCCCGTATATGTCCCTTAGTGCACGCTTCCGCTCCCTCTTGGGAATATGCGTTGCGTATATCATGTTTACCGTTCGAACTTGAGGGGGGAATCCCTTTTGTCCTCTGTTGTTCGGCGGCCGGGTCTCTTCCTCGTCATCGCTGTGTAGCCCCATGTCATTGTTTTCGGCGATTAATTTGCCTGCCTGCTTGAATACCCAACAATCTCTGTTGGTGTGGTTAGCTGGCTTTTCGGGGGTTCCATGTATTTGGCAGGAGCGGTCGAGTATTCGGTCCAAATGGGACGGGCCCGGAGTGGTTCTTTCGAATGGCTTCTTCCGTTGACCGGGCTTGGATCCTTGGAATCCGGCGTTGACTGCCGTATCCTAATTGCTGACATCGTTAATGCGGCGTTTATTTTTGTTTTGACGCGACCTGCCATTGCAGTCCTTGGTATCCTGACTGCCAGCGTTTTTGCTGAGGTTGTTGCTGCGAGCTAGCCAGCTATCCTCTCCCGCACAGAAGCGAGTCATGAGTGATGTGAGGGCTGCCATGGATTTTGGCTTTTCCTGTCCTAGGTGCCGGGCCAGCCACTCGTCGCGGATGTTATGTTTGAAGGCAGCGAGGGCCTCTGCATCCGGACAGTCGACGATTTGATTTTTCTTTGTTAAGAACCGTGTCCAGAATTGCCTAGCCGATTCGTCTGGCTGCTGGATTATGTGCCTTAGGCCATCTGCATCCGATGGTCGCACATACGTGCCCTGGAAGTTGTCAAGGAATGCAGCTTCCAGGTCTTCCCAGCATCCAATTGACTCTGTGGGCAGGCTGTTAAGCCAATGCCGAGCTGGTCCTTTAAGCTTGAGCGGGAGATATTTAATGGCGTGAAGATCGTCGCCGCGGGCCATATGTATATGGAGGAGATAATCCTCAATCCAAACTGCGGGGTCTGTTGTGCCATCGTAGGATTCAATATTAACAGGTTTAAACCCTTCAGGGATTTGATGATCCATTACTTCGTCAGTGAAGCATAGTGGGTGTGCGGTGCCTTTGTATTGAGCAATATCGCGACGTAGCTCGAGAGAGCGTTGTCTGCTATTTTCGGCCCGGCCGAAGTAGTTGTATCCGGCGCGACGGTATTCGTCGTGGGTCTTGGGGCGCCCACGTGATCCATAGATAGATCTGGATTGTCTTGCCTTGTCCTCCAATATATCCCGCAAGTCCGGCGCGTTCCCCCGTGGTTTCATGCTATTTGAGCGATGCTGGGGTATGGTTTTTGTGGAGGGCTTGCACGCCTCTCTGTCGCGGCCACGAGGTGGTCGGTCTACCGTATTGTGCGCTGGTGATGCAGGTTTGTACGCTTCCTCCTCTAGTCGGGGGAGCAACTTGCGTTTTGGGTAACTTTTGGAGGGGCGTTCGAGTTCATACTCTTCGGCCGCGAGGACCTCGGTCCATCTGTCGGCCAGTAGGTCTTGATCAGCTTGAAGCTGTTGCTGCTTTTTCTTTAGGCTGTTTGCCGTGGCCATTAGCCTGTGTCTGAAACGCTCTTGTCCGACGGGATCCTCAGGCACGACGAATTCGTCGTCGTCAAGGCTTGCCTCGTCTCCGGAGGGAGGTAAGTAATTATCACCCTCGACCTCTTCGTCTGCCGCCCTCTTGTGAGGGCTTGCTTCTGCCTCCTCCTGCGCTGGATCGTGCTGGAGGGGGTTGTCTTCGGCACTTTCTGGGGTGTTATTATCTCCTATGCCGGAATCTCTATTCTTGCTATGGCGGGATTTATAGCGGCGCCGCTGATGTCGGCGCTTGGGCTGTTTCTCTAAGGAATCAGCCTCCGTTGCTTCTTCGCCGTCCCCATCTTTTGGGGTGTCCACCATATATATGTCGTATGATGAGGTGGTCTTCCAGTGTCCTGTAGGCACTGGTTCTTGATATTCTCTGGCATCGTCGTCCATACCGTCGATGTCTTCGGAGTCGTAGTCGAGTACGTCGGTTAGGTCGTCGACGGTGGCTACGAAGTGGGTGGTGGGTGGGCTCTGAATTTCTTCGCTGTCCGCGTCCCAACCATCCTGGCCGCAGTTCGGCCAGGGCTCTCCGGATAGCGAGAGATGCTTCAGCGAATTTAAGATATTGCCGAAGGGTGAGTGCTGAAAGATGTCCGCAGCGGTGAATTCCATGATCGGCGCCCAGTCGGATTTGACCGGCAGGGGCGCAGGAGGTTCGGAGTCCGGCAGAGAGTACGACACCTCAGAGTCATGAGCTTTATGCGGGACAAGGTAAGTGTTCGGCTCCATCACCGTAGAAGTTGCAACTCCCGAGGCAGTGTCCAGCCATCCGTCCTTGATCTGAGCGATCGGCTCCGGACTATGGGTCGGAGCGGATTCGTGTGCGGCCTCCAAGGTGCTGTCCGGCGGAAGAGTTAGGTCATGCCCATCGTGACAGCACGGCACACTCGGCTGTGGCTTAGGTCCATCGAAGATCAAGTCCCCGCGGATATCGGCCATGAAGTTTAGGCTTCCAAACCTGACCTGACGGCCAGGGGCGTAGCTTTCGATCTGCTCGAGATGGCCAAGTGAGTTGGCCCGCAGTGCGAAGCCGCCGAATACGAAGATCTGTCCGGGGAGAAAAGTCTCACCCAGGACTACGTTGTTGTCGATTGAAAATGCCATCAAGCCTATTGGTGACGACACAGAGGAACTCTCAATGAAAGCACCAATGTCGGTGTCAAAACTGGCGGATCTCGGGTAGGGGGTCCCGAACTGTGCGTCTAGGCGGATGGTAACAGGAGACAAGGGACACGATGTTTTACCCAGGTTCGGGCCCTCTTGATGGAGGTAAAACCCTACGTCCTGCTTGATTGATATTGATATTGTGGATGTTTACAAGAGTGGATCTACCACGAGATCAAGGAGGCTAAACCCTAGAAGCTAGCCTATAGTATGATTGTAATGGTTGTTATTATTGTGTCCTACGGACTAGAGCCATCCGGTTTATAGACACCGGAGAGGGCTAGGGTTACATAGAGTCAGTTACAATGGTAGGAGATCTACATATCCGTATCGCCAAGCTTGCCTTCCACGCCAAGGAAAGTCCCATACGGACACGGGACGAAGTCTTCAATCTTGTATCTTCATAGTCTTGGAGTCCGGTCAATGATGATAGTCCGGTCGATGATAGTTCGGCTGATGATGGTAGTCCGGCTATCCGGACACCCCCTAATCTGGGACTCCCTCAGGTGGCAAGAGCCTAAGATTGGGTATGCCCAAGGCACCCCAAGACATTCAAGAATAGCCAAAATCCTAAGCTTGGGGATGCCCCGTGAAGGCATCCCCTCTTTCATCTTTGTTCATTGGTAACTTTACTTGGAGCTATATTTTTATTCGCCACATGATATGTGTTTTGCTTGGAGCGTCGTGTATTATATTAGTCTTTGCTTTTTAGTTTACCACAATCATCCTTGCTGTACGCACCTTTTGGGTGAAGCCTATTTGATTAGAATTTGCTAGAATACTCTATGTGCTTCACTTATATCTTTTGAGCTTGATAGTTTTTGCTCTAGGGCTTCACTTATATCTTTTAAAGCACGGTGGTGTCTTAATTTTTAAGAAATTGCTAGTCTCTCATGCTTCACTTATATTATTTTTAGAGTCTTTTAGAACAGCATGGTATTTGTTATTATCATAAAGTTGGTCCTAGAATGATGAGCATCCAAGTTGGGTATAATAAAAACTATCATAGGAAGTGAATTGGATGCTATGATCAATTTGATGCTTGATAATTGTTTTGAGATATGGAGGTAGTGATATTAAAGTAATGCTAGTTGGGTTATTACGAATTTAAAGAATGTTTGTGTTGAAGTTTGTGATTCCCATAGCATACACGTATGGTGAACCGCTTTGTCTTCCTTATGAGTGGCGGTTAGGGATGAGCGATGGTCTTTTCCTACCAATCTATCCCCCTAGGAGCATGCGCGTAGTGCTTTGGTTTTTGATGACTTCTAAATTTTGCAACAAATGCATGAGTTCTTTTGATTAATGTTGAGTCCATGGATTATACGCACCCCTTTCACCCTTCCATTATTGCTAGCCTCTCTTGTGCCGCGCAACATTCGCCGGTACCATACACCCACCGTACGCCTTCCTCAAAACAGCCACCATACCTACCTATTATGGCATTAGCATAGTCATTCCGAGATATATTGCCATGCAACTTTCCACCGTTCCATTCATATGACACACATTACTTTTGTCATATTGCTTTTTGCATGAACATGTAGTTGACGTCGTATTTGTGGCAAGGCCACCTTCATAATTTTCATACATGTCGCTCTTGATTCATTGCATATCCCAGTACACTGCCGGAGGCATTCATATAGAGTGATATCTTGTTCTAGCTTTGAGTTGTGAATCCATAAAAGTGTGATGATCTTCATTATTAGAGCATTGTCCTCGTGACGAAAGGATGATGAAGGCTATGATTCCCCCACAAGTCGGGATGAGACTTCGGACTTTACAAAAAGAAAAAAAAGGAAAAAAAATGAGAAAGGCCAAAAAGAGAAAAAAGGGAAAGGCCAAAGAAAAAAAAGAAAAAGAAGAAGAAAAAAAATAAAATGAGAGAAAAAGAGACACTACAAAAAAATACACTTCTGTGATGATATGTGTTTGTCACAGTAGGTCGCGTTTTTTGTCATGCATGTACATCCATGATAAATTTATGACAGAATCAAGATAGTCATACCTGTGCTGTCGTAGAAGTGTTCCATGACATTACCAAAATTATCATCACGGAAGTGTCCACTTTCATCACGATAAATCGCGCATCACAGAAATGCTTTCGTCAAGGTTGACCGACATGTGGCATCCACCGTAACGGAACGCCGTTAAGCTATTGGGTCGAGTTTTGGATTCGATAACCCGTTAACAGCCCCGACCAATGGGGATTTTCCACATGTAAAATCATCATTGGCTGGAGCAAACACGTGTCAGCTCACCGTTGGGACAGATGTCATCCGCTCATTGGACCAAAGGCACCTATGATACGGCGACACGTGGCACGGCCCAACAGAGGCCCATTCCGGTGAAAACGCCGGCCTGTTTGACATGGTCAAAAGGTGGCGGGCCGGCCCACGCAAAGCCTGTTAATGGCCTGTTTGCTTATAGCCCATTTACAGCCAGCTAACCGAGGGCCCGTTACGCCCTATCCGAATTAGGCCCAGTAGCATCATCTGGGCCGTCCAATATGATTCAGCCCGTTTTAACTTCTGGCCTGTGTGTGACCCATGACTTCTTTCAGCCCATATGAGGACCTTTGTAACTCTTGGCCCATTAACGGCCCGTGGTGAAACTGGCCCGTAATGAACAGTGTATAACTTTATACCCATTAACGACCCATTATTCCATTGGGCCGTTTCCAGCCCAAGTTATCTTTCGGCCTTCTCAGGGCCCATTGATTCTTGGGCTCATTTGCAGCATTCGGTTACATACGGCCCGTTACTGTCATTTTCTGCTTGTGGGCCAAATTCAGCCCGTCGTTACAGTCGGCTTGTTTGCGGACCGTTCATACGTTGGGCCCTTTTCATGTCAAAAAAAACCCGTTGGGATGTTTTCATAGAGTTATCAAATACGGCCTATTAACGGCCCGTTATGGTCCACGAATAGTATGGCCCATGATTGGCGAAATGATGATACGCCCCATAGAAGGCCCATGGATCCTAAGGCCCATATGAGGCCCATGGATAGTACGGCCCGTAGAAGGCCCATGGACCCCACGGCTCGTAGAAGGCCCATTGATCCCTAAGGCCCGTATAGAAGGCCGATTGATCCTACGGCCCGTATAGAAGGCCCATGGATCATACGGCCTGCAGGAGGCCCATGGTTACAACAGTCCGTGTGTTGCCATGATTATTTTGGCCTAGTTACCAAAAATAGGCTATTGTGGCCACTAGAAAAACACAGAAAAAGAATTGCAGTGACTACAAGCAAACAACTAAAGAAGACAATAAGGAAATAAATAAGCAAGCAATTAAGGCTAGCCTATTACCGCTATTACACATATTACATCCACTGGGCATCATATTTCGCCACTAGTGCAAATATAGGGAACAAAGCAGCATATTACATACACTTGGCCGTCAAAATTGGCCACCAGTGCAAATAAACGCGGCAGCAAAACAAGAGCATAACTGAAACAACTTCAGAAGAGCTCAAGAAACGTTATCCTGGGTATCCACCATGCTGGTAATAAGCTTAGCAAGCTGATTAGCTTTGTCCTGTTTGGCGCCAAAATCCTCCAACACTTGTTGTTGGACCAGATAGTATGCATCTGAATGCTCCAGGGACTTCTGCAGTCCTTCCGCTTCTTGTCGCAGCACAGCTGATCGATGTCTTTCAGCTTGTAGTTGAGACTCAAGAAACCGAACTAATTCAGACAGTGAGCTTGAATAGCTTGTGCATGCGGTAGTGCCCAGTAACTCGAACACTAAACCAAGACAGGACTTTGGGGTTGTCTCGCTGTCTTCAAGATAGTCTTCCTTAGCTGTTTTATGAGCTTTGTTTGAGACCAACAAGGATGTGTCACTATCCTGAACCTTATCTGCATTACTTCCTTTACCATTGCTTAATAAGGCACTCTTCCCCAATATTCTGTCAGCATTCTAAAAGAAGAAACAAGCATACACATAACAAGTTTAGCATGTACTACTATATGAAACTCTTTTCGGTGAACCAGTTCATTAGTAAGGTGGACAGGATTAAACTACCAAGTCTTCTATTGCCAAGTACTAGTACAAAATAAAAGCATCAAACAAACATATATCTATGTCCTATGGTCACTACATTATCTTGCCAAATCAAAATAGAGACACGGTTCAAATCATATCAGTTCAAGACAAAGCAGCAGTGAAAGAATACAAAGCGTGGGAAACTACACGGCACAACAAGATTTCAGATGGGTACCACTGGTCTACATGTACAACAACACTATTGGCTCTGTTGTGATGCTAGTAATGTGCATGATATGAAAGTCAACTGTATACATAATTGAAATTGAAATGAACAGAGCTATTAATAAGAGCAAACCTGTTAAAGAAACATGCGTGCACATACATGCTGTGCCATTGGAGTTTCGATTGGATCCTTCAATTTAAAAATAAGTTCCTATCAGTAAATACAGTGATACAAGAGCAAAGCAATCATAGTTAAAAAAGGCGCGCCTAAGCGAGCTCTTAAGCGCGCCTAGGCTCTAGGCGTCGGCAAAACACATTGCGCATAACTACGCATAATCTGTGCATAACTGCGCATAAGCATGCGCTTTGGTCAGTAAAGCGCAAGGCGATGGCAAAACGCACAATTAACGCCTTGCGCTTTTTTGAACTATGATAGCAATGGAATCTTAAATTAGAACAGTTGTTCTTCAGGTTTAGGCACTTATTCTACATGAACAGAGTACAGTAAGACGCAAGAATAAAATACTTAAAAATAGAAAATGAGCTCATAGACCTTACCACATTCTTGGTTCGGGACCAGTACAGAACAAGGCGTTCCCAGTCATCGTCCAGTAAATGTGTCTCAGGAGAACGTAAGGGAATTTGATGAGTTTCTTTGCCTGTGAAGTACGTTTTCTTCAGGTAATTTCGATATCCCACCAAGCATTCTTGAAGATAGCAGAGGTATTAGCACATGTTACCTCATCCTGAGTTTCCAAATCGGTCCTTCTCTATAGAGAAAAATGGGAAAATTTGTTGTATTATAACCATCATGGAGGTAGGATGTATGGGACGAAGCAAAGTAATTGCCATGAATAACATTACTTACACATAACTCCTAGACAAACACCTGCAACTGGCATTTTCCTTCATCTTCAATATAATATTCACAAGATGGGAAGATACGCACATACGATTTAACAACATCAAATGCGATAGCTGCTAAACTACGACTGGCTGGTTGTGCTTCCTCCACAGGAATAGGCGCACTAACTGGTGGAGCTGGGGTTCGCCGTGATAGTACTTGCCCTTTGGGCACTGGAGCTGCCTTACTAACTGATGTTGTTTGGGAGCTCTATGGTGGAGATGGTGCTGTGTCAACAGGAACTGGGTTACTATCAGCTGGGGGTGGGGTTAGATTGGGTGAAGCTGGTTCTCTGTCCATCGCAGTAGGGGTACAATCTGTGAGAGTTTGGGTTATGTGTGGTAGGGCTGGTTCTTGTGCATGTACAACCGGGGTGCTATCTCCACCAAGAGGTAGCACTGTTTTATTTGAAGACCGTGTCTTTATTCCGCTAGATACTGGCATCACCCGCTCCAATTCAAATGGCTGATAAACAGGAAACATAGTTGAATGTACAGACATTGTATGAGATACATATGCAATAGATAGTGTGGAAAAAAGAGGGCATGAAATAGTTGACATGTATATTGTTTGACTAAAATGGATAGCATGACATAATTTCACATATATGATGTCTATCTAAACTAGATAGCATAGCATAACATAATTCAAAGATATGATGAATAACTAAACAGGATCGCATGACATAATTCACCTACATGTTATCTAAGTAATCAGGATCCCATCATTTAATTCACATATGTGATTTATATTCTAAACAAAGGGCATTCGATATGATGTCTGAACTAAGAACATGGTGTTGAATATTGTGTATATGATGTCTAAACTATGCAATGCAAGACACCGTATGCATGATTTCAGCAGTATAACCATGCCAAGTTAGGGCATACACCTCAGTGGGGGAATAGGACTGGTCATCTGTCTCCGAATCCATCTCTGAGGAGCTATCGGGACCCAAAAAGAGATCTGCTTCGACTGGTAGCACTGTCTGCTCTGAAGGCCTTGTTTTCACTCCAGATTTTTCCATCTCCCACCCAAATGGCTGATTCACAGGAAGAGTAGTTTAATGTACAAACGTTGTCGACAAATGGAAATGTAATGAAGAAAAGGATGGGCAAGATATCATTGAAATATATGATGCCTGGTTAAACAGGATGGCATTGCACATTTCACATATATTATGGTTGGCTAAAAGACATGAGACTGCATAATTCCCATATATGATATAGAAACTAAACAGGTGGCATTACAGAACATGTCTAAACTAAGCAGATGACATATATGATGTCAAAAGTAGGCACTGCAAGGCAACATATGCATGATATGACTAACATCATAATTCCAAGGTAGAGCAAACACCTTGGGGTAAATAGGAGTGGTCAGCAGCGTCTGAATACGCCTCAAAAAAGATATCTTCCTCTGGAATACAATCTGGAGAGGGGTGGGGAGGGTTTGCCATTGAACCCACCATGGAGCGATGTCTGCATGACATTGTATTGTCGCGCAAAACTCTTCACTTTTTCTCTACATGTTCAACATGACTGTGTACAATATCTGACATGCATATGAAAATAATATGGTGAGATTATGTAAGGAGAGCATGAAGAAATTTAGAGTGATGGTAACAACGAGTGGATCGACGTTTTTCCATTGAACCAAAATAGCCCTAATGGATCGACGTGAATGTATAGTAATAAGTGACGCAACAAGTGTAGAACCTCTTTGTTGTAGCCGTGTCGACCTCAACATCATTGGGTTGGTCACTGAAGTAGTTGAGGCAGAGGTGGCTGTCGGAGGTGTGGAGGAAGATCTAAGGAATCTGTAGACGGCGTCCAGGGCACTACTCTGTTGTGATGGATCGTTTTGTCGTTGGAGCAGCTCCGGTGAGCCGTAAGACGTCAAGGCGGAAGCAGCACAAGACAGACATTGTCAATCTCAAGTGGGATTCTAATAGCTTCTCCAATAGATGATGAAAAATGGATGTAAAATTAACATCACCAAAAACCACCTGACTACAACAGATGAGGTAAAAACTGTTGACTCTGAACTTAACTGTCGAAACTGAAATTAACAGTGGAATATGAATGCTACTGTCGAAACTGAACGCAATGGTAGTAGAGAGACACTTGACATGTAGTTTAGGGAGGGCCTGCAGTTCATCTTCAACCTGCACACCCCTGAGCCGCCTGCCCCCACCGGCCGAACCGCCAGCCCTAGCGCCACCTCGCCACCCCGAAACAACTCGCCACCGCCGCCCCGGCCAGCCCTCTAGGCCCCCCCGCCCCCACCCTGAACCCTAAGATAGATAGTAGGGTACCTCTCCGGCGAGCCCCCGTCCCTGCTGCAGGTGGTTCTTCCTTAACTCCAACGAGCCCCACCCCAACCCCTCAAAATCGACTGACCCAAAAGTCGATTCAGTCGAAGTGTGGCTTAATCGGATAAGAGCAGTAGCACGAGCGAGGGGGAGAGCAGCAGCAGCAGCTGGGCGAGTGAGCCATCGAGCGAGAGCCGGAGCAGCAGCAGCAGCATGAGCGAGCGAGCGAGAGTCGGAGCTGCGGCAGCAGCGTAAGCGAGCGAGCGAGAGCCAGAGCAGCAGCAGCAGATCCGGCTGGTATGGACGCCGCCGCCGAAGGGGCCTCGCACTGGGGGGAGAGCCGCCGTGGAGATGTCGCCCGCGGTGACGGCTTCAAGGTAGCCGCTCCATGGGGGTGCGGGATGGATTACCGTTGGTGCCGGGAGGTGGAGTTAAGGAGAAGGTGCAGTGCGATGAGTGTACAACCTCTTTGGTGGCGCCGAGTAGGCCTCGACTTTGTCCGAGGAGTCGGTGAGGATGCTGCGGTTCCGGTGGAGCAGGTTAAGGCGGTGCTGTGGGGATGGAGCAGCCGCGATAGACGAGGCGATCGTCGGAGCAGCTCCTTGGAGGTGGAGGACGGGGCGGCTGAACCGGCCGGACGGCGAGATGGACGACGGATCCTCATCCGGGGAGGTGGACGAGGGACGTCGAGCTGTTGCGGTGGACGACGTCGTCAGGGAAGAGGCTCCGACTGGGCAGCGGTGACGCGGCGGACGGAGGAGGGTGGGGTTTCGCGGCTGGAGCGGAGAGGTTATGGTGGCCTGGGATTTCGAATGGTGAAAAGGAGGCGATGGGAGGGGGTGAAGCATGACTTAGGGACGCGCTTGTCCCAAATGTAGGGTGTGTTACAAAAGTACCCCCCACCGATTTGAACTAGCGGCCCTTTTGGCTCAGGGTTAGAAGGGGGATTTCGCATGTCGGGATTTGGCAGCGGGAGGGAGTTTTCGCGCGCGTTGTAATTTCGGGATAGCAAGGCGCGGGTTGTGAAGGCGCCAGTTTGGGGAGCACGATATCTGAATTTTCGGGATATAACAAGACGCTGGTTGAATTTTAGGGACAAGCCTAACGTGTAGTAATATTGTACTTTCTTATGACTGCATAGTAATATTGTACTTGTACGTACCAAATCAATTAGCACTTCCCTCAACCAAAAAGAAAACAAAAAAAATCAAACTATTCACACCACACAAAGAGAGAGTCTTGCCCCGTTTTACTATACAAATGCTATTCAAAGCTACTCCCTCCTTCCATCTATATAGGGCCTAATGCGTTTTTCGATGCTAACTTTGACCAAATATTAGAGCAATGATATATGACATGCAACTTACACAAAGCACACCGTTAACTTCGTTCGTGAAAGGTTCTTTCAATGATATAATTTTCACATTGTGCATGTCATGTACTATTAATCTTGTCAATAGTCAAAGGCGGTCTTAAAAATCTCATTACGCCCTATATAGATGGAAGGAGGGAGTATGAATCCATGTTATGTCCGATTAAATTTTTTTTTGCTTTGATGTAGTATAATGCATGTAACCTACTCATACCAACATTTTAGTGCATTCTAAATGTCTATACTACCGCTGCAATTCGAACTAAATTTGAATTCATTTCTCTATTTCAATAAGAATCTACAATCATGATTGTTTCCAACTTCAACCATCATAATTTCCTTGCTATCCGCCAGATATAAATCGGACGGCCTATAATGCAGGGTAGCAGGCACACCATCATCAACAACTCCGTTTTTTATAAGAGTAGATATAAAATATATTAAATGTAGTATAACATGTTCATAAACACACCATGTGTATTACGTTATATATATTCACACATACGTCGGTTTAAAACACTATGATAAATTCTTCAAATATCCTAATTCGTTTTTTTATAATGAAGTATATATGATCTCTATTCGTCTTTTACACCCACACAACCCTCTTATATTTGTAGCTAGCGCTAACTTTCTCTTGTGCATGCACACACCCGCATCCCTCTCACCCTCCCTCAGCATTCTCTAGCTGCATCGCGCAAATTCTTCTTTTCACTTTAGGTCGTTCACCCACGGTGTGTGTAGCCCCCCATCTCCTTCTTTACGGCACACATCGATCGATATGCCTCTCTAGCCAGGTGTGCCTAGCACAAACACAAGCTTCCCCTCTTCTCTTGTCACTGTCCATGCATCACTCCCACCACTCTTTTCATCATTCTCGTACTCGCACACTCGTCCCCGCTTGATATAGTATGCCTCTCGTACCACCTCCTACATGCATCCCTCTATCTCTATCCTTCTCCTTGTGCCTTGTTTGCTTCTAACACACACATGCATGTAATACCGATCGATCTCACAACATATACCTGGATCGACTTTAACTACCCCCCCCCCATCGATCGACATACCTCACAAGTT
The DNA here is from genome assembly GCF_018294505.1 of Triticum aestivum. NCBI lineage: Eukaryota > Viridiplantae > Streptophyta > Magnoliopsida > Poales > Poaceae > Triticum > Triticum aestivum. The sequence continues at coordinate 644,816,786 of NC_057803.1, read as the reverse complement.
ATGTCTCTCCTTTCTCTAACAAAGGGCGATTGATCTTCCTATGTAGTTATGTCTGCTTACCACAGCCACATCGTCCCCCCTCATCATTCGTGCATGCCTCATGACCCGTCTCTCACACGCACGTGCACTGACAACAAGCAGCCATCTCCTCTCTTACTGATATTGCGGGCGTGCCCTCCGTTTGTCTAGCAAGCCTATCCCACCATTTGATAGAAGGAATTCCACTACCACCCCCTCCAACACTCTAGCTCTGTCTCTCTCCCAACCTTATTCCTCTCATGCACATATGCATGGATGCCGATCGATCTCCCTTAATACATGAGGTAGATCGATCTCCTTAATACATGAGGTAGGCCTCTCTCCTCCTCCACACATATACCAGCCATTGTACCTCTATAGTTAATTGGGCCTCCCTCTTCCCCCACCACAAACCGATAGTCGAGCGCTGCAGGTAGGTATCCATGCTACAGAGACAAACTGCACATGTCCCCTCTCATGTTCTAGTAGGCCAGCCACTCTATATCTTTGACATGGGACACACAAATTCGATGGCACTCTTTATCGATCACGCGCGCACACACACACACACATCATCCCTCTTTTCAATTCTATGGACACCTCAAGCCGGTGATACCTCCACTCTCTTCTCGTGGATCGCCCCTCTATATATATGTTATATCCAGGACTCTATTTC